>NC_091188.1:17989757-18114757 GCF_040958095.1 Procambarus clarkii
CAGTTTATTGATCTTTGAGTACTTAGTAGAGCTAGGACTTATCTCCCCCTAAAAAAACTAGAAAACAAAAGGTTGACATACCGAAGGGGGAATTATGAAGGGATGAGAAGTTTCCTAGGAATATACCATGGGACACAGACCTCAGAGCAAAGTTTGTACAAGACACGATTGACAATGTCACCCAAAAGGGTCAGGAGGCAGTGAACAGGCTTCTCCCGGCCCAAAAGGAAAAATCCTAGAAGCAAAAGAAGAATCCATGGTTTAACAGAGCATGTATGGAAGCAAAGGAACTGAACATAAGGGCGTGGAAGAACTTCCGAAATAAAAGAATATCAGAAAGCAGAGAGAGAGATACCACAGAACGAGGAATGAGTATGTTAGTGTGAGAAGAGAAGCAGAGAATAATTATGAAAATCATATAGCAAACAAAGCCAAGACCAAACTAAAGCTACTCCACAGTGACATCAGGAGGAAAACAACAGTAAAAGAACAGGTAATGAAACTTAGAACAGACTAGGACAGGTATATAGAGAATGACTAAGAGGTGTGTGAAGAACTCAACAAGAGGTCTTCACAACAGAACTACGCGAGGTCACTGCGCTAGGAGAGGTGGCAGTAAACCAGGCGGCCTTGGAAGGGTTCGAAATTATGAGTGATCAGGTGAAGAGACACCTATTGGATCTGGATGTGAGAAAGGCTGTTGGTTCAGACGGGATCACACTATAGGTACTGAAAGAGTGTGCACAGGCACTCTGCTTGCCACTCTCCATAGTGTATAGTAGGACACTAGAGACGGGAGACCTACCAGATATATACAAGACGGCTAATGTAGTCTCAATATACAAAAAGGGTGACAGACAAGAGACACTGAACTACAGGGCAGTGTCCTTAACTTGTATACCATGCAAGGTGATGGAGAAGATCGTGAGAAAAAATCTAGTAACACATTTGGAGAGAAGGGACTTAGTGACAAATCGCCAACATGGGTTCAGGAAGGGTAAATCTTGCCTTACTGGCTTAATAGAATTCTTTGACCAGGTGACAAACATTAAGCAAGAAAGTGAAGGCTGGGCGGGCTGCATTTTTTGGACTGTCGGAAAGCCTTTGACACAGTCCCCCAAAAGAGGCTGGTGCATAAGCTAGAGAGACAGGCAGGAGTAACTGGTAAGGTGCTCCAGTGGATAAAAAAATACCTAAGCAGAGGAAGCAGAGTTCCAGTGAGTGGTGAGACCTCATATTGGCGTGAAGTCACCAGTCGAGTCATACAGAGCTCTGTACTCGGTTCTATCCTGTTTCTGATATACGTAAACGATCTCCCAGAGGGTATAGACTCATTCCTCTCAATGTTTGCTGACGACGGCAAAAATATGAGAAGGATGAAGACAGAGGAGTACTGCTTGAGGCTTCAAGAAGACCTGGACAAACTGAAGGAATGGTCGAACAAATTGTTGTAAGAGTTTAACCCACGAAAATGTAATGTAATGAAGATAGGTGTAAAGAGCAGGAGGCCAGATAAAAGGTATCATTTGGAAAATGAAATTCGTCAACAGTTAGAGAGAGAGAAAGACTTGGGGGTTGATATCACGCCAGACCTGTCCCCTGAAGCCCATATCAAGAGGATAACATCAGCAGCGTAGGCCAGATAGGCCAACATAAGAACGGCATATAGAAACTTGTGTACGGAATCATTCAGAACGTTGTATACCACATATGTCAGACCAATTCAGGAGTATACAGCCCCAGCATGGAGTCCATATCTGGACAAGCATAAAACTAAACTGGAAAAGGTTCAAAGGTTTGCCACCAGACTAGTACCCGGGCTGAGAGGTATGACCTACAAGGAGAGACTACGGGAATTAAACCTCACGTCGCTGCAAGACAGAAGAGTTAGAGGGGACATGATGACCACGTACAAGATTCTCAAAGGAATTGATAAGGTAGATACAGACAGGCAATTTAACACAAGAGCGCACGCACTTGGGGACACTTGTGGAGTGCCTAAATGAGCCACAGAGATATTAGAAAGATTTTTTTTAGTGTCAGAGTGGTTGACAAATGGAATGCTTTAGGCAGTGATGTGGTGGAGGCTGACTCCATACACAGTTTCAAGTGTAGATATGATAGAGCCCAATAGGCTCAGGAACCTGTACACTAGTTGATTGACAGTTGAGAGGCGGACCAAAGCGCCAGAGCTCAACCCCCACCAGCACAAATAGGTGAGTACAAATAGCAGAGCACACACACACACACACATACACACACTCACCACATATGTAAGACCAATCCTGGAGTATGCGGCCCCAGCATGAAACCCGTACCTTGTCAAGCACAAGACGAAGCTGGAAAAAGTCCAAAGGTATGCCATTAGACTAGTCCCAGAACTAAGAGGCATGAGTTACGAGGAAAGGCTGCGGGAAATGCACCTTACGACACTGGAAGAAAATAGAGTAAGGGGAGACATGATCACAACCTACAAAATCCTCAGTGGAACCGACCGGGTAAACAAGGATAAACTATTCAACACTGGTGGGACGCGAACAAGGGGACACAGGTAGAAACTGAGTACCCACATGAGCCACAGAGACGTTAGAAGGAACTTTTTCAGTGTCAGAGTAGTTAATGGATGGAATGCATTAGGCAGTGATGTGGTGGAGGCTGACTCCATACACAGTTTTAAATGTAGATATGATAGAGCCCAGTAGGCTCAGGAATCTGTACACCAGTTGATTGACAGTTGAGAGGCGGGACCAAAGAGCCAAAGCTCAACCCCCGCAAGCACAAATAGGTGAGTACAAATAGGTGAGTACATACAAACACACACACACACACACACACACACACACACACACACACACACACACACACACACACACACACACAGGGGCCTCGTAGCCTGGTGGATAGCGCGCAGGACTCGTAATTCTGTGGCGCGGGTTCGATTCCCGCACGAGGCAGAAACAAATGGGCAAAGTTTCTTTCACCCTAAGTGCCCCTGTTACCTAGCAGTAAATAGGTACCTGGGAGTTAGTCAGCTGTCACGGGCTGCTTCCTGGGGTGTGTGTGTGTGTGTGTGGTGTGGAGAAAAAAAAAAAAAAAAAATAGTAGTTAGTAAACAGTTGATTGACAGTTGAGAGGCGGGCCGAAAGAGCAAAGCTCAACCCCCGCAAAAACACAACTAGTAAATACAACTAGTAAACACACACACACACACACAGCCTTTGCATTAGGCGACCGAAATTTTCAGTGCATAACCTAATTGATGAAATGTCAGACTCACATATACAGAAAGAGGTTGGAATATCACGGTCGCTGGAGATTGGAGATTGGATATCTATACATCATTGGAGATATCTGCCGTGCTCACTGTCCCACGACCAGAGCCAGCAAGTAGGTAGCACTATTTATTAGGCTAACAGATATCGAACATTATTCCATTGAACATGTGCAGATACACAGATGTGTGTAGTCATCTGTAGACATTCGGGTTCTATGAGCCGAAGCTCAACCCTCGTGAGCACAGCTAGGTGAAAACAGATCTCATCTGTCGTACAGACATACACACCAGCACACACATAAGAGCACACGCACACCAGCCCACACACTCGCAAAAGAGCACACGTACACCAGCACACAGAGACATCACATAACTAGGTGAGTACACACACACACACACACACACACACACGACACGAACACTAACACACACACACACACACACACACACACACACACACACACACACACACACACACACACACACACGACACGAACACTAACACACACACACACACACACACACACACACACACACACACACACACACACACACACACATGACACGAACACACACACACACACACACACACACACACACACACACACACACACACACACACACACACACACACACACACACACGACACGAACACTAACACACACACACACACACACGACACGAACACTAACACGCACATAATACCAATAAACACACATAACATTCAGATAGTTATAGGAATGACAGCAATCCTGGCATATAATTCACAACATACACTACAAGCACAAAAGTGTGCTTGTAAGTGTGCGATGTGATTTCTGTAGCGAAGCTGAAGAGTGATTGTTGCATAATACATCTTGTCGTGTATCCGCCGAAGTCAGCTCATCTACATCGACGAGCGAAAGTTTGTGATCCAAGATCGTCCAATACGAAATGCAGCGAAAGGGGGAGAGACGCGGGTAATGGCAAGAGGAAATTAAATTACGAAATCCTAACCTCTTCAACGCCTTTGGCCCGTCCTCTGCGATGGTTGAGGCGAGCACTGGTTATCTTCCTCACTTGAACCGCTAAGGTCAAATACATTATATATGTATATGTATATATATATATATATATATATATATATATATATATATATATATATATATATATATATATATATATATATATATATATGTCGTACCTAGTAGCCAGAACTCACTTCTCAGCCTACTATGCAAGGCCCAATTTGCCTAATAAGCCAAGTTTTCATGAATTAATTGTTTTTCGACTACCTAACCTACCTAACCTAACCTAACCTAACTTTTTCCGCCACCTAACCTAACCTAACCTATAAAGATAGGTTAGGTTAGGTTAGGTAGGGTTGGTTAGGTTCGGTCATATATCTACGTTAATTTAAACTCCAATAAAAAAAATTGACCTCATACATAATGAAATGGTTAGATTTATCATTTCATATGAAAAAAATTAGAGAAAATATATTAATTCAGGAAAACTTGGCTTATTAGGCAAATCGGGCCTTGCATAGTAGGCGGATAAGTGCGTTCTGGCTATTAGGTACGACATATATATATATATATATATATATATATATATATATATATATATATATATATATATATATATATATATATATATATATATATATATATATATATATTAGTTGATTTTATACCCGCATTAGGTCAGGTGATAATACAATGAAGGTGAAAACATGGGGGGATACATAAGGGATAAACATAGGGGCTGCAGAAGGCTTATTGGCCCATACGAGGCATCTCCTATCTAAACACAAAGATTAATCCAGTGTAATTGGCCTGTTATGTTGGACATTGTCTTCTGTGTTGGCATCGATATGTTCTTGTCTTGTCCTTACTCTCATGGTGGGTAGAGTAAATAGTTCCGTGATTTGGGTGTTCATGGTAGGTCGCTCTATTCTTATGTGAATTGCCTCAAGAATTTGTAATCTTCTTGAATCTTGGGTTTTGTCTATTATGCAAGTATTCTTGTTCAACATTTCTCTTGTTAGAGTAATGTCATGGGCTTGTCTCATGTGATTCCTAGGGGCACCAGATTGAAGATGGCATGTCAAACGCCTCGTCAGCTTGGTCGACGTCATACCTATGTACTTACATTGAAGGTTACATCCTTCGTGGGGGCAAGTGTACATGTATACAACGCTTGACTGCTGTAGAGGGTTCTCCGTCGGCTTCGGGCTGTTTTTGATAAGGAGTTCGGAAGTCTTCTTGGTTTTGTAGAATATTATCAGGTTTATGTTTTGGTTAGGAGTAGTGCTTTTTACTCCTTTACGGATTATTTCTTTCATTATTCTTTCCTCTTTTATATGTTCACTGTGCATGGTTGATTTGTAATATAATTTTATTGGGGGTGTTGTGGTTTCTGTTCTAGGTTCTGAATTATACCAACGGTCCAAGTGTCTTCTTATAGCAGCGTTTATTTCCGCGTTGCTATATCCGTTGTTCACCAATACCTGAGTTACTCTTTCAAACTCTCTACTCACGTTGCTCCATTCAGAGCAGTGGGTAAGCGCTCGACGAATATAAGCATTGAGAACACTGGCTTTGTATCTTTGGGGGCACTCACTTCTACCGTTCAGGCATAATCCTATGTTGGTGGGCTTGGTATATACGTTGGTGCTTAAAGAGGTTCCTGTTTTTGTTATTAGTACATCCAAGAATGGCAGACTGTTATTTTCACTATTTTCATGTGTAAATCGGAGTACTGACTCTCTCTCTAGGTGTCTTTTTAGGTCAATTAGTTCATCTGAGTCTTTTACTATTACGAATATGTCATCTACATAACGGCAGTATACAGTTGGTTTTTGTCTGCTACTGAAGACCCTATCTTCGATGGTTCCCATATAAAAATTAGCAAATAAAACTCCTAAGGGGGAGCCCATTGCTACTCCGTCTATTTGTAAATACATGTCTCCTTGTGGACTGATGAAAGGGGCTTCCTTTGTACATGCTTCGAGAAGTCTTTTCAAGTGTGGCTCAGGTATGTCTAATTTGGGGGTGCTCTCGTCTCTGTATACTCTGTCCAGTATCATTCCTATGGTTGTGTCGACTGGGACGTTGGTAAAAAGGGATTCAACGTCCAGGGAAGCGATGATTCCATCGGGCTGGGAAGATTTGATCAATTCTAGGAAATTTGCTGATGATTGTAGACTAAACTTACTTGGAGTGTATGGAGTTAGGAGTTCATTGAGTTTCTTTGCCAGGTGATAAGTTGGGGTTGGTATTTGGCTGATTATAGGGCGTAGTGGGTTACCTGGTTTATGCGTCTTAACATTGCCGTAGGCATATCCTAAGCCATAGTCGCCTTGAAGTTTATTGAAATGCACACTACCTTTCTTTGCGTTGATTGTTGTAATTGTTTTGTTTACTTTCCGCTTAAGGTCTTCTACGGGGTTCCTCGTGATTCGTTGAAATTTGGAGTCGTCACTTAGGATGTCGCTAATTTTGTTCATGTATTCATGGGTAGGAATCAATACATATGCTGCTGTTTTGTCGGCTTTTTTAAGAAAATAATAGACAAAACCCAAGATTCAAGAAGATTACAAATTCTTGAGGCAATTCACATAAGAATAGAGCGACCTACCATGAACACCCAAATCACGGAACTATTTACTCTACCCACCATGAGAGTAAGGACAAGACAAGAACATATCGATGCCAACACAGAAGACAATGTCCAACATAACAGGCCAATTACACTGGATTAATCTTTGTGTTTAGATAGGAGATGCCTCGTATGGGCCAATAAGCCTTCTGCAGCCCCTATGTTTATCCCTTATGTATCCCCCCATGTTTTCACCTTCATTGTATTATATATATATATATATATATATATATATATATATATATATATATATATATATATATATATATATATATTATATATATATATATATATATATATATATATATATATATATATATATATATTATATATATATATATATATATATATATATATATATTATATATATATATATATATATATATATATATATTATATATATATATATATATATATATATATATATATATATATATGCGAATGAAAACTCACACCCCAGAAGTGACTCGAACCCATACTCCCAGAAGCAACGCAACTGGTAACTACAGGGCGCCTTAATCCACTTGACCATCACACCCCTTTCTGGGGTGTGAGTTTTCATTCGCATATAGTCCTAGGGACCATTCAGGCTTGTTCGCATATATATATATATATATATATATATATATATATATATATATATATATATATATATATATATATATATATATATATATATATATATATATGTGTGTGTGTGTGTTTGTGTGTGTATATGAATAATATATATATATATATTATTAATATATAATATATATGTTGTTGATGATAACTGAAAAATCAATTCTCTAAAATTCATTTTAATTTCTAGTCTGACGCGACACTTGAACGCGTTTCGTAATAACTTATTAAATTTTCAAGGACATTAGTTTACACACACACAACTATAACCTGCAAACACTAAACAGAGTTTTACTATGCTAATATTTAAACAGCTTTTGTCTTATATACTCGCGTTTGGGTGAGGTGATATGTTACAACAGTTTTGGATGAGGTGAACAAATTTCAACAAACACAGGACAGAACACGGTTCAATGGGTATAGATGAAAGGGAAGAATGGAAGTAACTGCAAAGGACCTATTGGCCCATATTTCCTCTTGATGCTTCTATATTGGTACGGAGTCTTGAAGTGGGTAGAATATAGTTGTGCATTAATTGGCTGTTGATTGCTGGTGTTGACTTCTTGATGTGTAGTGCCTCGCAGATGTCAAGCCGCCTGCTATCGCTGTATCTGTCGATGATTTCTGTGTTGTTTGTTAAGACTTCTCTGGTGATGGTTTGGTTGTGGGAAGAGATTTATGTTTCCTAATGGAGCCCTGTTGCTTATGCATCGTTAATTGCCTGGAATGAGATGTTGTTGTCTTGCCTATATACTGAGTTCTATGGGGCTTTCAGTCCCCCAAGTGGGCATTTAAAAGCATAGACGACGTTGGTCTCTTTTAAAGCGTTCTGCTTTGTGTCTGGAGAGTTTTTCATGAGTAGATTGGCCGTTTTTTTTTGTTTTTTTAGTATATCGTCAATTGTATCATCTGATTTTTATCTGTAGGGATAACGTTCCTATTAACAATATGTTTCAGGACCCTTTCCTCCGTTTTATGAGCTGTGAAAAAGTAGTTCCTGTTAAATAGTCTAATAGGGGGTACAGGTGTTGTGTTAGTTGTCTCTTCAGAGGTTGTATAGCGTTTCACCCTCCTTTTTATGATGTCTTCAACGAAACCATTGGAGAAGCCGTTGTTGACTAGGACCTGCCTTACCCTACAGAGATCTTCATCGACTTGCTTACATCCTGAGCTGTGGCTCAGAGCACGGTTGACATAAGCCTTAACAACACTCCTCTTGTACCTGTCTGGGCAGTCACTGTTGGCATTGAGGCACATTCCTATGTTTGTTTCCTTAGTGTAGACTGCAGTGTGGAAACCTCCGCTCCTTTCCATGACTGTTACATCTAGAAAGGGTAGTTTCCCATCCTTCTCCATCTCGTAAGTGAAATGCAACACAGAATTCCGCTTGAATGCCTCCTTCAACTCCTGCAGACGTTTGACGTCAGGTACCTGTGTAAAAATGTCGTCAACATACCTGCAGTATATGGCAGGTTTTAAATTCATGTCAACTAAGACCTTCTGTTCGAAGGTGCCCATGTAGAAGTTCGCAAACAGGACACCTAGGAGAGAACCCATGGCGACCTCATCTACTTGCTTATACATGTGCCCATCTGGGCTCAAGAAGGGTACCTCTTTAGTACAAGCTTGGAGTATTTTCCTTAGAATGTTATCTGGTATGTCAAGAGGGGTACAGGCCGGATCACGATACACTCTGACGCTATCATCCCGATTGTTTCATCCACAGGTACGTTGGTAAACAGTGATTATACGTCCAATGAGGCTCTTATCCTTGTGGCCCGTGTTCCCCGCAGTAAGTCAACAAATTCCTTTGGAGACTCCAGGCTGAGAGATCACGATCACGATCACGATCACAGATCACAGACGATCACGATCACACGATCACAGACGTCCAGCTCTTCTCTCTCGCACCTAGTACTGCAGGGTGGATAAACAATTGGCAGCAGACTTGCGTCTCTCTAGATGGTCAGACCCCACTCCTAACTTGGTATTTTATGCCGGGTAGAGACGGGAGGCCATCTTCAGTGACGTGCATTCTTTGAGAGAGAACCTTCGTCCACCATGCATCACAAGCACTTCAAGGTCAGGGGTACGCCCCTTGACGATCAAGCATTCACCAAGCCATCCCTCCTGAAGCTATTCAAGGATGTAGCTGAAGTAACACCTGACGACATCGAACAAGAAGGCACCAACTTCGTTTTTCGTTTCACCAACGAACAAGACATTGACAAACTGTTGAAACGTGAACATCTATTTCGTTTAGATCACCACCTCAATCTCCACTTCCCACGCCAGTTGCTTCGTGCCCGGTCTGTCATTGTCAGTGAGCTCAGCCACTGGATCAAGGAATGGATTGATGATGCACCTTACGCTGGAGAACTTGCAGAGAACATTGAAAACGAGAACCCGGGCTTGATGGTACTCGAAACCTCTTTGTGCAACAGCCGCACCTTGAAGGTCACCATCTGCACTGTGAATCAGGCTACCCAAGTTTTCACAGATGGCTTCTTCTGCTATGGAGTCCACGTCCCGTCATTCCGAGTGAAGATGGAAAGAATCTACAATATCACCCAATGCTTCCGATGCTATGACTACTCCCACCAAACCTACAAGTGCCAACAGACCATCCAGAAATGCAGCATTTGCGCGAAAGACCACCACTATTCGATCTGCACCTCCAAAAAACCATGCTGTCTGCTCTGCAACGGCGAACACATCGCAATCTCCCATCAATGTCCACGCAGACAAGAAGTCATCAAAAACTTGGAGACCCAGGAGAAATCCAAACCTTCCTCGACCTCTGCAGCAGGCACCAGCTCCAACTCTACAACTACCACCTCAGCCTCTACATTCAACATCCAAGCAGCCACCTTCCCGAAGCTTCAGGGAGGAGGAACTATCGCCACTGCACACCAGCCTGGTATTGTCTCTACTAGCCATTGGGGACCTAGTTCCCAGTCACCCAGCCACTCATCGAGCCAGACACCGCCGCCTCCATCCCAACCCGCCCAACCAAAGACAAAGCTGATTGGGCAGAGCACAGTAAAAGCTTTGATATCAACAGCCAGAATGACTGCTGGCGATAACCCCCGAGAATTTGTGAGGATTTTGAAAATTCTTTACAAGGCGAATGGTCTCCCTACCTTCATTATTCCTGAAGAAGTCTTCAACGCTCCAGGTTCATCTCCAACAACTGACCCTGTAGAGGACGACGACTCTACATCCGACGACGACGATTCCGCCACTGCAATGCAGACTTCAGATCCTGTTCGGGTACCGACAGCTCACAAGACTCTGCCTCCTGTGACCCCCACTTCTGCAACAGTTCCAGTTACCAACCATGACATCACTGTGAACGCAGCCGCGCTTTCAGACTTACTGTCGGCTCCTGCTCCACACGCTTCTCCAGCTGCTGCAGTACCTACCACTGCTACTCAACCTCCAAGAACTCAACCTTCAAGACATCAACCTTCAAGAACTCAACCCTCAAGAACTCTACCCCAGCGTGTCAACACCCCTGCTCTCCACTCATCTGATGAATCGGATGAAGACGTATCTGTTGGAACACCATCACCTCCACTGAAAGATCACCTCCAAGCATCAACACGAAACGTGACCAGCAAGTCCGACAAGTCCAAAAAGAAGACCAGCGATCAAAGTTTGGTGAAATCAGCAAGGAAGAAGACTACTAACGAACTGACTTAACATCAACATCTGACATCAAATCTCCACTGCCAGCTGCTTGCGTTCCCGGCCTCTGTGTGTACTGCATATGACACCCTACTCAATTCTACTTCCATCTGATCAAGTTCAAATCCGCGGTGGTTGGGCCACCGATCTTTCATCTCCCCTCTTCACCTCATCCCCGGATCCTTGCTCAAGATTTCTGCAGCCTCGCCCCGTTCTTCCATCCCCTGCTTGCCAGCTCTATGGACGTTTTCATTTCATTTCTCCAGGCTGAAAGCACAAGGTACATAAGGAGTCAGCAAGCCATTGAGTCGCTTTGCCACTCTGTACGTGGGTGTGGGTATCTGGCTGATGATTGGCCGAAGTGGGTTTCCAGGCTTGTGTGTCTTGACATTTCCATACGCATACCCAGGTTTGTATTCCCCCAATAATATTTGGCAGGTGGAGTCCGGATTTTTTGGCATTCACAGTTTCGATCAATCTGTTAACCTTTGTTTTCAATTCAGCTGTAGTGTCCTTCGTTACCCTTTGGAGTTTAGTTTCATGTCTACTTATACTTACGAAATGATCGGTATGGTAAAAAAAAAGCTTAATTCCAACAATTCCAACACAATGTTACACAAAATAATCCAATAAAAAATAATATAAATCGAAATCCATGAAATTAAAATTTATCAATGCACTCGGAAACATTGAAATGGAATTCGTGACATATTTAGTATAGCGTGCATGTTGCTATTATGTGCAACAGATGGAGTTGTTTAAAAAAAATAGACATTTTTTTACCTGTCACAGGGGTGGCATCTATATAGTAGGTATATAAAAAGACGCGCCTATTCGAATGCAACGTTGTGTCAAAATTTCAAAGCAATCGGTAAAGAGGTTTCGAAGAATTCTCTCACATGAAAAACACAGTTTTTCATTAAAAAAACTTATTTATTTTTACCGTCACAGACGTGACATCTATATACTATGTGTATAAAAACCTGCTCGGATACGAATGGAACGTTGTGTGAAAATTTCAAAGCAATCGGTGAAGAGCTTCTGGAGATTAGTGGTTACACACTAACGAACATATCCATTTTTAATTATATAGATTCATGTCAATAGCAGATTATTAATATCCCTTTTGTTACAACCTGTATATATTCAATTGCACACTCCAATCACATCACTCCCAACTCATCACCTTCCTCGAGATTGTTAATTAATCTTCCTCATTCTCTCTTCACATTAAAGAATTATAGTTCGTTGTATTTATTTTGTTATTTTATGCTGAACGTGTTCACGGGAATTTAAATGAATGCTATAGTATGGCGGCCAAAATTGAGCTGCAGAATTTAGACGCAGCCTAACATTAGATCCATATGTGCCTTACTTCGAACATCTATGGACTTAATTTCAAGTTTTAAATTACTATTAATCACGCATCATATTTTTTACATACATTCAGACTTTGCTATGTCAACACTTTACACCAGATATCTGGTAACTTTCATCATTTCCTTGCTTCAGAACCCTACAATTTCAGCATTAAATGGCTTCAGTCAATCTTCCATCCATTTACATTTATGTATCTATATTTATTTCCATTTTTTGTATTTTTGTATTATATCAAATTTTTGCATCGTTAACAAAATTGCAAATATGGCTGCCGTATCATAAATCTAAATCGCATATATATATATATATATATATATATATATATATATATATATATATATATATATATATATATATATATATATATATATATATATATATATATAACAACTAAAAATTCACTTACCTTCGATAAATAAATGCCTGGGGACCATTCAGGCTTGTTCGCATATATATATATATATATATATATATATATATATATATATATATATATATATATATATATATATATATATATATGAGTTAACTCCATTTAAGCTTACTTTTTGCTTTCTTTAATTATAACCCTGCCTTTCCTCTTTAAACCAAGAAACCTTTTACTCAAATAAATCACATTAACCAGATGCATCAATGAACAAATTAATAGGAGCTATGAGGAGGATTCGAGCTTATGCTCTATTCTCAAAGCACCTATTGATGTTCTCTTTATAGTCAGTCGAGTTAGCAATTCAAACATTTGTAGTCTGACAGTGTTGTATGAAGGCTTTTGATAAATTTAACACTATTAATTTAGTACAATAATTTTTTCTGAATAAGTAAATTGCCCAATGCTATTGCCCAGTAAGTGTCGGAATCCAATCAGCACCCAGAAATGTCTTGATAATCATCAAGATTGGACTAGCTGGTTCGGCGCTCAAGCAATAACGCTCACGAACGCCATCCACACACTAGTACCTACATATTCACTTACCTTCGATATAAATGCTAAAAGGTATTGCTTTTGGTTTTGAAAATGAAAAGCGACTAGATAAAACTCAGAAAATTCGTTGCGGGAATAATAGTATTTCTACATTTGAAATCACTTGAATTTGTATTATATGAAACAAAACAAAACCGAAATTTCATGTTTCAACATGAGCTCCAGGACAATTTGCATAGATGAAAAAGTATTACATTTCATGAGTTTTTATTTCCAGGATTTTACAAGTTGAGGAAGAGGGAAATAAGGAAGGTTCATTAACAGTGTGAACGAGCGCTGAATACAACTGTTGGTTCAAACTGAAAGATAAATATTAACCTTCAGAAATTTTTCCCTGGCAGGGAGAGAGGTAATATATGTAGGAGTACACACACACACACACACACACACACACACTCACACACACACACACACTCACACACACACACTCACACTCACACTCACACACACACACACACACACACACACACACACACACACACACACACTCACACTCACACTCTCACACACACACACACACACACACTCACACACACACTCACACACATGAAGAGCGCCTGAGGGAACTGTGCCTTACGACACTAGAAAGAAGAAGGGAGAGGGGGGACATGATAGGAACGTATAAGATACTCAGAGGAATTGACAGAGTGGACATAGACGAAATGTTCACACGGAATAGTAACAGAACGAGAGGACATGGATGGAAGCTTGAAACTCAGATGAGTCACAGAGATGTAAGGAAGTTTTCTTTTAGCGTGAGAGTAGTGGGGAAATGGAATGCACTTCAGGAACAGGTTGTGGAAGCAAATACTATTCATAATTTTAAAACCAGGTATGATAGGGAAATGGGACAGGAGTCATTGCTGTAAACAACCGATGCTCGAAAGGCGGGATCCAAGAGTCAATGCTCGATCCTGCAAGCACATATAGGTGAGTACATATAGGTGAGTACACACACACTGACACACACACACTCACACAGCTGAAGTAACTCAGATGATGAAGACTAAGTTATTCATGTGAGGCCCCAGTCATGGGAAGATCGATTGGCAATCAGGGAACGCCCATGGATAATTTGAGTAATGGGTTAAAAACTGGGTGAAACCACATGCAGGACCTTCTGACTCAAGATCGATGGTAGTGAACCTCGCTGCAAGAATACATTAGGTCGTCGCTCAATAAGCAACCACAATCACTAACATAACATAGGGAACCACTAGTAGCTAGCTACTAACGTGCCTGATCCTCAGCAGTATAGTGGAGAAGAAAATCGAGGCAGGCCGAAATGATGATAAGACTCCAATATATATCTATAACTATTTAAAAGGGTCCTGTTTGTCTTTCCATGATTGGAAGCCAAACGCTTCAAGTTAGCAGTAATAACTTTTGCAGGAGTAATGGTAGTTTTATGTAGACTCTTATTGGGTGCTGTAGGTCAGCTCCATGTCCCCCGTGAAGAAGGTTTTGGCCCCTATACACCTTCATTACGAAGTTGGTGAATGCGAAAACATTTTGCACCGGGTCCGTAGACTTGGACACCCGGTGCAGAACTGAATCCTTTCCATCATCTACCCATTTAAAAATTTGTTTACATATAGGTGTATTTAGATATTGACACGTAAAACATATGTTCACATGAAGACATATTTGCATTTTGGGTGAATAACAATTTGGTTATACGCATGGGGATAGTGTGTAGGGAAAATGGTTACAATAATGGGGGAGACAGAGGCGTGTGCTGGGTGATATGAGGAGCATGTGTTGGGGTGGAGATGGGGAGCATGTGTTGGGGTGCAGATGGGGAGCATGTGTTGGGGTGGAGATGGGGAGCATGTGTTGGGGTGCAGATGGGGAGCATGTGTTGGGGTGCAGATGGGGAGCATGTGTTGGGGTGGAGATGGGGAGCCTGTGTGGTGAGGGTGCGAGATAGGGATGATTTGATGGGGGAGACGGGAAGGGTATATTTTTTTTTTTTGGAGGGGGGGAAGGGAGAAAGCTAGGGTGTTTTGTTTAGGGAGCGTTAATGATTGGGTGAGACAGGTAAGGTGTGTTGCTGGGGAGATGGGAAGGGTGAGTACTATCTTATGCAGATAAGACCCAGCTAAAGATATAACAATAATTAAATAGATTTTCCAGAGGTCAGTGAATAATTGAGAATATTTATGTATATAATAATAATAATAATAATAATAAAAGTTTACAAACTTTATTGTTAAAATTATTTTCATAGGTGAAGTCGCCGGGCAGTGACAAAAACCGAATTGCTCAGATTGTCCGAATGTGACTCTGGCACTCTGTTCCCTTTAGAATTCTAGAGGCCTCCATCCAGCCTATGTCTGTCCCGTTCCCCAGACCATTCACCATGCAAATATGGATGAGGTTAACCCAAAAGGTCGTTCCTTCAAATTTGGTCAAACAGACACTCTTATAGAATAATAAGCGGGGCATCAATCAATAATGAGGTCATCAATCAATAGATCCCTTTATCTTTCAATCCATTGATTTCGTCCTCTTTCCATCCATCCATTTATTTGTATCTTCATCTGTTCATCTATCTATTCATCTATCTTCCTATCTATCATTTTGAATATACATCTATCTTTCTATCTGTCTCTTCATTTATTTATCCACCCTTTGAATATATATTTATCCATCTATCAATTCATCAATTCATTCATCTACCCATCTTTCCATCCATATGCATGTAGTCATCGATCCGTTGATCCATCCACGTATATCACCATTTATCCACACATCTATCAATCGACCCATCCATCCATTTTCCACCCATCTACCTATCCATCTATCTTTTCATCTGTCCATCAATCTGCATATCCGTTAATTTTTCATCTATGTATCCTTCCATATATCCATATATATCTGTTCATCTTTCGATATATGTCTTCATCTATCTATCCGTCTGTCTATCCATTACCCACCCATCTATCTCTCCATGTACCAATCCATGTATCCATCTATCCATGCATCTATCCATCCATCTGTCTCTGTATCTGCAGCTCTCTCTGTCTCTGTATATCTGTCTCTCTTTGTGTCTGTTTCTCTCTCTGATTCTGTCTCCCTGTTTCTGCCTCTTTCTGTGTCTTTCTCTCTCTATCTCTCTTTTCTTTTTGTCTGTTTTTATCTCTTTCCCTCATGATAATAAAATTGTCATTGATGCGTAGGTGGTGGCCCAGGAGAGAGGAGATTAACTATGTGAAATATTTAAAAAAAAATATATACCACTTTCGTCTTTGGTCTGGGAAGATGTCCAAGTGTAAGAAACATTCTCAACAGTGGGGAAGGACCGTCTGATTTTTGCAAATTATGCATAGCAAGAAATTTCACTCAATCTTCACGAGATCTATGAATATAATGGTGTACATTACTATGAGGGGGGAAAAATTATAAAATAAAATAAAATCTCCTCATTGTATGAGGGGAATGTTTGTTTTGATGATATTAAGCTGTGGAACTGTTGGAATGTGCCAATATATCGTCATGGGGGTTTTTAATGCTATCTCCGGCACTCTGTTTTCTTTTGAATTGTGGCGACACCGACCAGCCTATATTCATCCGTACCACATACCTTTGTAACGAATAGTAAAATGGAGAAAAATTAAATGATGATGACTATAGAGGGAGAGGGAGAGGGAGAGAGATGGAAGGGAGGAGTGAGATGAGTGAGGGGGTGGAGAGTGAGGGAGAGTGGGGGAGAGAAGTCAGTAAGGTGATGGGGAAAGTTCTGAGAGAACATGGGATGTTGGGTATACATAGAGAAAGGGAAAGAGGAGGTAGAGGAAGATCAGTGGAAAGAGTTAGAAAGCAGAGCTAGAATGAGTTAGAGTGGATAGTGTTGATAGGGAAAAAGGTAGAGCTGCCACTATCCATTCAAAAGTATTTTTAGGGCAATGTATGTAACTCCTCACTATAATCAATGCTAACAATTAAGAAACTACAACTATTTACAACCACAAATTAATTGGTAAGTCTGAATCTTTAGTATGTCATTTAGTAAATAATGTTCAGAGTGCTTTCCTCTCTAGATTTCACTCTAACATAAGTCAAGAAATGTAGCCAAAATCCTAGGTTATGAGTTAAAGACAATAAAAAATGTCTTAAAACATTATTCATTTATTACAGATATTCTTGAAACGTAAATCATATTGATATAATAATTCAATCATATTCCCCTGACTTTTCCCACATCAACACTAATTCACAATTAGAGTCACAGAGCAAGAAATTTAAAGCAACACAGCTGACTGCCCCTCGGAATTACACAACATATAATTGAGAAAACACAAAATACATCAACTCACACTCGAGCTCACCAAGGTCTTTGAGTAAGTAGGTTAGAGAGGGAAGGGGAGGGGGGTATCACAGCTGACAGTCAAGGCCCCAGCCTCCCGGGACCGGCTGGTAATGACTCCGGCCTGATCTCGCTAGATCCTCCGGTGGAGCGGGGAATCCTCTATCTATCTGAAATGTACAGTTGCAATGTACAAGTATTTACGAGGGAAGCGGGAGCTAAACCCTGCCTACCATGAGATAGCCTCTGGCTATCTTCCTATCACACCTAGACAGGCGGCTTGCTTGATGGAACAAGCATAGGACACTTTTTAAGAGTAAGCTTGGACTAGCTGTATAGTATTGAATGCCCCAAGGTGCATGGAGCCCTGGTAGTCTGGGTTCGAATCGAATCCTTTAGGGTTTTCAGTTATATATATATATATATATATATATATATATATATATATATATATATATATATATATATATATATATATATATATATATATATATATATAAACAACTTTAGACAGCAGGCCCCACCAGTAGACACGAACCCTAACCAGCACAGATGCTCCACAACACCTGGCATAGATGGTAAACCTTTAACCCACTACAACACACTTAGTCCCTTAAAAGAGATGGAAATTTCGGGGTATTTACCCCCCCCCCCCCCCCCCCACCAAATATCCCCACCTCCCAAGGGCACTAGAGAATGTGAGAGGTCACTCACGTTTTTCATCAAGCTCCTGTTAATATGGGAGAACACCGTGTCTATGCTTTATGCACTAACTTGCTTAAACTTGCACATATGAAGTTATATAACTTTAGACAACAACCCCTCCACCAGGAGACTCCTACATGCACTCAACACCGACAACACTCGTGGCATAATTGGGCAGATATTTCATCAAATCACTTCAACATGCAAGGGCCATAAGCATCAAGTGTGTGTAAAGACTGAATGGTCACCAAGCCGGTATACATCCGAAAACTCGAATCCTTCAGGAGCCAAGAGTTATCGGATATATATATCATATACAAAAGTCAATAAAAAACAAGTAGGGGTGGTAGGAGAAGAAAATATTAAAGTGTTCAGTGAGAATCCACAAGGTTTCTTCTGAATACCTTTTATACTCTTCTCCAAGGCTATGGATCCCTGTAATTGCACCTGAGGGGGCACCCTAAATATATCTATCTGATATTTTTCTTTATACGTTTTCTTCTGACTATGTTAACGAAATATACAAATTCGCCCGTTTTCTTTATAGAAATAGTTAAATTTCAAAATATCACTGTCTTGGTCACATAATCCAAGTTTGAGGTAAATAATAACCATTTTCTATTGTAATTAAGTCAGAAATTGTAATTCTTAAATTCAGTAATACACATTTCTTAAATAACTCTTTCAACCCGCTAAAAATAAAAAAATAAAAAATTGTGTAGGCTACTTTCCTCATGAAGAACCTTCCACGGTTCGACAACACTGTGTCAGGAAACTAATGTTTTCCCCAAAGAGGAGACCAAATGAAGCTCAAACTAAAGTATGGTAAACCTCACAAGTCTTCAGAATGTTTCCTTGAATTGTAGAACAAGGTGAATTGACCAGTTAAGGTTATCATGATCTGGTCATAACCTTTCATATGATCAAGTTAACCCCATCTGAAGCTACGAGACTTCCTTACCAATGCTGAGAACACCAACAGAGAGGAGGGAAGCAAGGTGTTTCTTACCAGACGAGCTCCTTGCACATGCTAAACGAGAACCAGCCATTCATATTCAACCAGTGCTTATTCTAGTTAACGGCACGCGATTCTATCTGCATGTATGATGTGTTTAATTTAAAAAAATCTTCAAGAAATAACTGTCACGATAGAATTTTTTTCCTCAAAATGGGAAGTAATTTAGTAGAATTATTCTTTAGTTAATGGACCCGTGGCCTCGTAAAAACAAAGGTATTTTTCTATCTAGTAATTTGTCTTTTCATGCAGACACACACACATATATTCACATACACATACGGTCACATACACAGACATATCCTCATACACACATGGTCACATCCATTCACATACACACACGGACACTTACATTCACATTCACACACACATACATTCATTGTTGAATATGACCGAAAGGGTAAGATTAACACGATTCATCTCAGTATACGAAAAACATAAGAAGTATTGAGAAGATTCGTGTTAGAATCATTAATCTTACCCTTTCGGTCATATTCAACAACATATACATACATATTCATACACGGACATACATACACATACACATAAACACACGCAGACATATGCACACACACACACCACCCCCTCTTGCTCCCGTGCACCATTGTTACACCCCCACGCAAATACCCACTCCCCTTGCTTTCTCCCCAAACACTTGTCCCTCTCTCTCTCTCTCTCTCCCTCCCACTCCTACACCACACAGGTTCCTGCGCTGATTGTGACACTTACTGTCTCTCTCATATCTGGTGAATGCCACCTTTAGGCCACTTACCGCCTCAACTACTCTCCTCGTGTCTGGGTAAGTGCCCTTACCCTACCACTTCCTGCTCTTACCACCAGCATAATGTAATTTCTGACGTTCTTCCAGTTATTTCCTCCGAATCGCCCGATGTAGGTAAAACAAAAATATGTGTAGTTTATTGGCTCTGAGCTGCTTCATTGCTCACCAGTAACTAGGACGTGTATGTTGGGTTACTTGAAGATTTTTTACTTTCAGTCCTTAATTAGATTACTTGATTAATAAATTACTTTTATTACTTGATTAATAAATTACTTTTATTACTTGATTAATAAATTACTTTTATTACTTGATTAATAAATTACTTTTATTACTTGATTTCATTTTTACTTGATTTCTATGATAATTTTCAGAAATAATTATTTTTTTGTTAAACATGCTCATGTTGATTAATTTTATAATATAGCAACAGGGTGTTAGATTACATATATTTTGTACATTAGCAATGTGGTTTTAGAGTTCATTTTTTTGGTGATTGATCATCGAAAATTTCACTTTTTCTGTTGCTAAATTCGGACAAATGAATTTTTTTTTATCCGTAACATATATATATTGCCTAACCTAACCAAAACTAACCAAAAGTATCCTCTCCCTACATTCCTGAGTCTTCCCCTGGGAGACTCAGAATAGTTAAATTCTGCAATAATACGTGTCTGGATAATAGACACGTATTATCGGTCTAATTTATATAGTTCATATATGCGCTATACAATGCTTAGTAATGATTAAATTTAGTTTTTTTCAGCTATAATTTTTTCCCGTGTTTTTACTAATTTAAAGTACAAACACTCGACTTTTTGGAGATACATCAAAAGTACCATAATAGCGGGAGGATAGGCTAGTATATTTTTATGATACGAGTACATGTCTTGGACTAGTCTCACCAACGTTGCTCTATATCTGAGTTTCCCCATATATGATTATTTAGTTATGAGAAACAAACCGTTCATACTCGCTGCTCCAATTACATGTATTAAGGTTAAACCAAGTATAACTTTAGGTCTTGAGCTCTCAAAACGACCCGTAACTGTGTCGGAAAATCCGACACCATTTAATAATCATACAGATAATAGCTGTGTTGTATAAACAAGTTACCCATAGAAAACGTAACTTGTAGTGGAATTACCGTCTATAGAAAACGGGATATCATCACCACATACTATTATATTCTCCACCTATTATGGTGGGAATTATTCTTAAATACATTAGTCTTTGGACTTTACCATCATAAAACATCTCATATAAATTAACTTAATTATCAATATTAAAGTAGAGTAAATGTGACCCTTCTATCACTTTCTGAAATCTGGACAATGTAAGCCAGGCGTCAGTGGGGAAGGAGGGCAGCCATTGTTGATACTAGACCAGAGGCTCACACGGGAGCAAATTCGGCTCCTGTTAATTTTACTTGGATGTAGTGTTATGGAAACCAAAGGTGTACCATCTCCAACACGCTGTCATCAACTCAAGTTAAGTGTTCTTTCCGAAACCCATTATCTATCATTAGTGGCCATTAATGTCATTGGGTAGGGTTTTCCGGTTAGATCACGAAATCGCCTCAAACTAAAGGTAATTAAGCCAGGTCTTCATTGTTCCATGTACAGTATTTTCTCTGACATAGCTTGTCATATATAGGTATCTGGCTTTACAGCTAATGCCCTTTTAACAGGTCAAGACGAGGAAGCAAAGACTTTGTGCACCAGTTACTGGGTGATGGAAGCTACCTCAAAGAGGATAATTTGGTGTATACACCCTAATTATACCTGGTGGACTAACCTGCTGTACTATAAGATAAGGAACCTTTTCAATGTATGTAGTTAATACTGTAGTTTGATTGGCTGCATATATATATTAATTTAATAAACCCCCCTAATGTGTAGAGGATCGATTTGTGAGATTATGAGATTATTGCAGAAATACAGTCCACTTATCATTATACAAATTGCTATCGAAGTATATAAATTATTCTGCAATAATACGTGTCTGGATAATAGACACGTATTATCGGTCTAATTTATATAGTTCATATATGCGCTATACAATGCTTAGTAATGATTAAATTTAGTTTTTTTCAGCTATAATTTTTTCCCGTGTTTTTACTAATTTAAAGTACAAACACTCGACTTTTTGGAGATACATCCCCACATACTGGTACTTTCGACCCAATAGTTACCAAAAGTACCATAATAGCGGGAGGATAGGTTAGTATATTTTTATGATACGAGTACATGTCTTGGACTAGTCTCACCAACGTTGCTCTATATCTGAGTTTCCCCATATATGATTATTTAGTTATGAGAAACAAACCGTTCATACTCGCTGCTCCAATTACATGTATTAAGGTTAAACCAAGTATAACTTTAGGTCTTGAGCTCTCAAAACGACCCGTAACTGTCATCCTGACACGTCAACAGCTTACAACTTGGGATTCCAATTGTTACACCAAGCAGTGTATCACAGATCTTTAACATGCATTACACAAACTGGAAAACTAAAATGGATTGGGCGTAAATCTAGACAATAATTTTGGATGTGAGTGAGGCTCCTCCATTACTGCCAGGCACCAAGTATATACATTGCTGGTTATTGTGTTTATGTCCGCCATAACTCCCCGCGGGACACCCCAGTGCCAATATTACCAATAATAGTGTTAAGAGATAGGGGTGTTCATAATATTCTCGCCAGTTAGTGCAGTTTAAGGGGGACATTAATAATGTTTTTTTCCACAAATATTGTTTTATCTCTCTTAAAAAACAACAACATTTATTGGTAGTATACGAGGCTCAGGGATTGATAATATATATTTTATGACATAGAAATATTTCTCTCTAATGCAGATATAAGCTGATGCTATTTATTGCATTTTGGGTTATATATATGTCAATAGGGTTTATTAAAAAGTCATTGATACCATGGCAGTTGAGACAAGATTCATCATTTAGTATTGGGTAAATTGATCTCCAATATTAAGCAAACCCATTTCGGCCGTGAAAATATAGTTTCTCGCAGCGATAGGCTAAAGTCATTCAGAACTGGGAAGTCAGCTTCCTCTCAGTGCCCTGGGAATACATCAGTATCCCAGCACCAAGAAACATAGGTCCTTGCAAACACCAAGAAACATAGGTCCTTGCAAACACCAAGAAACATAGGTCCTTGCAAACACCAAGAAATATTGGTTAATCCCAGCACTCAGGAGTACAAATTCATCTCGGCACTCGGGAAATCAGGTTCATTCAAGTAGCCCTGGAATACAGATCTATCCCAGCACACAGGGGCATATATTCATCCCAGCACCCCCAGGAGCGCTGGGGCACCCCAGCATCAAGGTACACAAGTCCATCGCAACATCCAACAAGACAAGTCCATCCCAACACCCCAGGAACACAAGTCGTTCATCCTAGCACCCAGAAATATAGACCCATATTCTAACCCCGCGGAATATATCTTTATCCCAGCAGTCAGGAACATGTGTCCACGCAAGTACGCAGTAACATAAGCCCAAACCCCAGTACCTGTGAGTACAGGTCCATCACAGCACATAAGAACATAAGTAAATCCTAGCACCCAAAAAAACAGGTCCGTTCCAGCTTCCAGGAATATATATATCCATCCCAGCATTCAGGAACATAGGTCCATCCCAGCATCTTAGGAGCACAGGATCCCAGCACCCAGCAACCCATATTGAACCCAGTATTCCGCCAACCCAGCACCCTAGGAACATATGGCTTACCCAGCACCCAGTAAAACAGGTCATACAACCTAGTTCCTAGGAGTACAGGTACATCCAAGCATGCAGGAACACAGGAACATCCCACCGTCCAGCAACACAGGAACATCCCACCGTCCAGCAACACAGGAACATCCCACCGTCCAGCAACACAGGAACATCCCACCGTCCAGCAACACAGGAACATCCCACCGTCCATCAACACAGGAACATCCCACCGTCCAGCAACACAGGAACATCCCACCGTCCAGCAACACAGGAACATCCCACCGTCCATCAACACAGGAACATCCCACCGTCCAGCAACACAGGAACATCCAACTGTCCAGCAACACAGGAACATCCAACTGTCCAGCAACACAAGAGGGAAAGAGATAGGGTCCGTGCTGAAACTGTAATTATTGAATAATGGAAGGACCATGTTATGCTGTGTGCGTGTGCGTGTGCATGTGGCTGTTTGAGTGTGTGTGTGATCGTGTGTGCGTGTGTGCGTGATTGCTTTGGGAGCATGATAGTTCCACTTTAAATATTACATACCACTGCATGGTTGGGAATATAATTTTGAAGCACCGATTGCAAATGTAATTTTGTTTGCATACACAAATAATTACATCGTAACAATGACAATGAAATTACTTTGGCTTTCAAACCAGTTCTACCCGAGGTTTGGGTCGACCTGGTGCTTGGGTCGACCCGGTTAACGTGTTGAGCCAGTGACCTGGTCGATCTGTCGACCAATAACCCGGGTCGAACCAGTGCAATGGGGCTGACACCACGTCCTTGCTCAATCTAGAGATTCGGTCAGCCGTCCTCCATCGATTTCATAACAGAGTGGGGAGGTAATGGGACCCCAGCCCCACCCCTTTAATAGGATCAACGTTACCGACCCCTGTACCCACCAGTGTTGGGCACCGAACCCACTGCAATCACCCTGCAACATTGAGTGAGGGGTTGCCCGAAGCGTCTGCCTTCAAACTTTGGATAGGAGGACAGGGACACAGGCAAAAAGATAGTCGTTCTTTTATCTATCTATTAGCGGGTTACCCTGCTTTGCCCGAGTCTCTCTTCCTCCCTTCCCCCTTCTCCCCACTCTCATTCTCTTCTAATTATCTCCATTCTCATTCCTCTCAGGAATGGGATGTATCAATTCATACATCCCGTTAATGTGATTTATTTTTGTTCATGAAGATAAGCGTTGTGGGCATGGAACTTCTATACCAGAGTTGAATCCCAGGTTCCACTGCTATTCACATGTCGTGGTTAAGTGCTTGAAAGTTCCCGTTGTACGGGTTTCAGTCCTCCTTGCGGCTTGTACGGATTTTCTTAGAGATACATCACATCAATGTCATGTCTTTGCGTAGCACTTGTAATAGTATGCTATAACTGAACACCTCAGTTTTGTCAGAGATAGAAATATTATTTTTAGTAAACAGATACGCTGTACAATGGTTGTTACAGTAAATGATTGGACGAACGAGCGTGTTTTCACTGCAGGGTTTACAATTCTTCTCATTCGCCCCGTATCGCCATTTTCGTACCAATAATAGCCTTGAGTAAACTTATTTTTATAAAACACCACAATTTCTTACAATGGGGGCCGATTATCCTTCCTATGAGGCTAGTTATTCCCAGTGAGATGATGACTTATGTCCTCACACCAAGAAATGAGTATTGTTGACGCTCTCAACACTTTTGAAAAGTAGAGTAGAAGGGAATATAGTGAGGTAAAGTGAAATGTCGCATGGGTCAATACGCCCACTGCAGCTTACCCATTTCCTGTTTGCGAATGTTGGCTGGGTGGAGTATTTTGTAGGTAGTCTTGATCTGGAAGATGGATGGTTGAGGCATAATGCCACAGCCAGCCACACTCGAGATTTTCTTGATGTTAGGATTAAAACCTATCAACCATTGTAGGGTTGCTACCACGATGGTTTATAGACAAACAAGTATACCTAACCAGGAATGGAATATATTTCAGAGCAAAACTTGAAGTATTTATGCTCCAGAAAGCTTAGTACACCTCTTTGTATTATATTTCTAAGTGCACGTAAACTGGAATGAACACCACCACATTCGCTACTCATAACAAGCGAACGCATTGTTCACCTTTCCTTTGAAAGCACAGGAAAGCCTTTGCTTTCCCATTGTTAGGAACAGGAAGCCTCTTTGGATTATCGACCTCCCCCCCTCCACCGTACCCCTCACCTGCACCCCCCGTACACCCAGTCATCTACCGATCCTTCGATGGATGCAACCCATACATAACAATTGCCTAACTTCTTGATAAAAAATTACTTCAGGTGAACAGAGCCATCAGATGAGAGTTAACGCGTCTTTCGGCCTGGAAAGATCGAACCCATGATTCTCGGTTTGTCATCGAGGACACAAACCACAGTGCTACAACACCTAGCCTGAGGCCACAGTCACGCCACAATATGCAGCTACTATTTTCAGGGAAAATGGCAGAAAACCATATAAGCAAATCTCAGAGAATTTACACTTAGAAAACCTTCGATCTTCTCGCGTATATAAAAACGTGAAATTGAATCCAGTCAGAAGATGGTGATGGAGAGGCGGAGGAAAATATATGATGACGGTCTGACTGTGGTGGCGTGAGGGGGGAGGTGATGGTGGAGTGGGGAAGCTGTGGTAGGGGACGGTGGAGGGAGCGGGAGAGGTGAAGGGTAAGGGATGGGGAGTGAAGAAAAGATTAGAAGAAAGAATAATAGAGTTGTGGTGGCGGGAGGGGGAGATACAAGGGAGCAGAGAAAGAGAGCTGCAGAGTCCTGGAAGAGAAAGCAAAATGGTTGGAGAGTACAAGGCAAGGGTTCAGGAGTGGAGAGAAGAGCGTGTAAGAAATATAGTTTAGGCATCGAAGACCAAAGGCAAATAAGAGAGCAAGAGAGGGACAGAGAAAGAGAAAGGGAGTGACTAACACACAGGAAGACAGACAGCGAGACGGAGGAGAGGGAGGAAGAAGGGACGCGCAAAACAATTGGCAGCAGACTTTTCAACCACGTGTTGAACATCGTCCGCCACGCCAAATATACTTACTTACAAAGTTTATAAATAGCTAAAACTAATGAATTGCCTAACAAGAGCGTCCTCTGAAGAGCTGTGGAAGGGAGGACAGGAAGATTTTTTTTAGCACACTGACACTTTCTCTGGGTTTTGGTTGAATAAATATTTCTTCACAGAATGAAAATATCTTTACATTTTGCATTTTACGTAATGCATCAAATTGTTTGTTGCTAAAAGGAAGTGATGGAGCGAGTTCTCAGAGTGCCAAGGTGCAGTACCCTTCAACTCATTAGTATGCACGAATCTGAAAATCTATCTGTCAGTCTGTCCGTCCTGCATTCGGACTCCACTGAACGGAATTCAACAATGGTTCCAATGACACGGGTCATATGCAATATTAGGTGTCCGGTTCCTGGGCTCTATCATTCTGGCCACCTTACCCGAGGCTTTGCTCTCCTGCTGCTCCTACGTCCAGCCCTAATGACACATTCACTATCGTGTATTCAAAATAGGTATTTCTCTAGTGAACGTTAATGTTATGATGCATTCTAATTTGGTTAGGTCTAGAGTAAGAAAGAAAATGTGCTTAAACACTTTTGACAATAATCTGGGGAGCATTTACAAAGGTGATACATTTACAAAGGTGCAATTCGAACAGAGGACGTGAGCAAAGCTCTGTTCAAGAAAAGTTGCAATGTCATTAAGTGTTGAGAATCCGCCTGTCCATATCAACAAAGACCTAAAGTTCGTTATTCCTCAGTCCATTCTCATTAACTAAGGCTAATTGCTTGTTAATTCAGCCTCCAAACCCCCCTGCTTAATAAGGAAAAACTCTATAAACGCAACCCGTCCACAGACCAAGTCCACTCCATCCAGCGGTCGACCCCAAAGACGCATTTATAAATTTTAACATGCTGTTTTCAAAACGGGAATTTTCTCAAAAATAAATTAATATTATAATATATTAGCATATTTTGCATATATATAGGCACAGGTTAGGTTAGGTTAGGTGTATAGGTTCTGTTGGTGATTATTTGTATTTGTAGTACGTGGGTGATGCATTTATAGCATTGTGGTTCAAACAGAATTCGTCCTAAAGCACTTGTTCAGGAAGTGCTCGAACGAAATCAGTTGTGAGTCGTGTGTAAACGGTTTTCATTAATAAACAGAGGGTTTGGCGGGTCACGTCGTCGTTGTTAGAGTCAGGACCTGGACACAGAGCCAGGCCTATCGGTGGACTCAACAGCGCCTAGTACCTCAGTTTCAGCGAGTAGTCACACCCAAACGAATGTGTAAACAACTGTTTCCCCAACAAATATAATTAATGTGTGTTGTATTCAACTCTAGAGCCAGGCATGTAACCAGAGAGCCTTGGGAGCAGAAACTCACTGACCTATAAAGTATAACATTTAATAATTCAGTAAACACTATAAAGGAAGAAGAACTTAAGTTCCCTCAAACCCCTTAAACCTCTCACTGGCGAGTGACTGCCAAGATGATTAAATTAAATCAAACTGTTAAATCAAACCTAAGTTTGTTGTTCAGACGTATTTAGAATCGTGCACTTGAAAACGTCATAATCACACGACTGGATTAGTGGAACTTAAATCAAAACTGAATCAAAGTATAGGCTGCTAATAATGTTGGGAAAACGTTTTAGTTACTTTAAGTCAAAAGTTACGATCACAAGGTTCTCCGCGAGTGACTAAGCTCCTGCTTCAAAATTTAAGTGATCCAAAATAAATTCCAAAATTCGAAGCATCGAAATAAAAATATCATGACACATAAAATCACTTAAAATTGTTATTTCAGGTACATGCATAGATGTTAGTAAAATAAATTCCTATCTGCTCCATAGAACAACCTATTACAAGAGAGGGGGGGAGGGGAAGGAAGAAAGGAAGGAATTGTCAGGGGAAAGCGTCAAGCCATTACGACTATATAGCACTAGGAAGGGATTAGGATAAAGATTTGTGATGGGACGTGGTAGGGGGGGGGGGGGAAGAATGGTGACCAACAACTTGGCCGGTCGGGGATTGAACGCCGACCTGCATGAAGCATAAAGCCTCGCACTACCATCCAGCCCAAGTGGTTGGACAAAGGAGGGTTAGGAGAGACAGACTTAATTAGGTTAATCAACCTGGTTTTACAGCTCGCGCGCTGTTGTTATAGTTCGCTTCCTCCAGAATGATCCAGTGTACGGTGTTCCGTCGTCTGCACGCTCCTTGCTTCTTCTTCCTCCGTTCCTGGTGTTCCTCTCAAGGAAGTTATGTTCATGCCTAGCCCTCATACTCATGCTCGGGCCCTCTCGCTGGATCCTTCAAGCGAGAGAGTAATAGAGGTGACAAACTGCAAGACCGACCCGACCCTCCATGGCACTGACACTTCCGGGAACTGTTTCTTGCACTGCAGTGAAATTCCTATAACTGGGTTTACCGACAACTCTGGCTCCTGCACACCCCTTCGCTCAGATTCAGGAACTCACACTTCTCCACACACTAGGAGTTGACGAATTACTGGACATCCACGCCTTGCAACAGCCGTCACATGGGCTCAATAGGCTTCTCACTACCGCGTTGCACCGCTCACTGTCACTTGATAGCCATCTGTCACACCTCCAGGCAAGCCGCTGCCTCAATATCACTGACTCTGTCCACAGAGTAGTAGGCGTGCACATGCGCTACACTCTCTACCTAACGTTTGGTGGTCGCAGAAATCACCACAAGACAGTAGAATGGCAACTTGCAATTTACTACTTAACTTGCTATTCTCGCTGCTGGTCTTCACTGAGCAAGATTGCACGTAGAAAACGACGTGCTGTTAAGAGGTCTTAGCTCTGAAGCGGCCACTTATTATGGCCCTTCAGCCGAACTGTAATAACTTGAGACTGGTCGCCGACGCCCGCGAATTCCTAACTTGCACTTGAACTCGCAAAATCCAAAAACCGCTGATTAAACCTTCTCCTGGAGGACGTACAGAGCAGCTCCTTGTATGCACCGCCAAGTCTCTCATGTCAGCAACGACGCACACGCCATATTCGTAAGATTTTCGGAAGTCACTTCAACAATGCCTCTCCACACGAAGTTTGGAACCGCAGTCTTTTCCCGCCCGCCTTGGAAGTACCACTCAGGAGGACTCTACCGATCACGTGGCCTCAGGTCACTACCCTATTGGCTATTCCTTTCTTGAAGTCAATCATCTTATTCCTCCACATCCGGAAAATCCAGTGTCGCTGCATCGCCTAAACCTTGGTGAGAATTCTCATGCAACCCGGCGAGATATATGTTGTGTAGCATCAAAGCCAAGGTTGCTATCTTCCCCTGCATCAACCATGTTGGATCAAAGCCAAGGTGGCTATCTTTTTCTTTGCATCAACCATGTTGGATCAAAGCCAAGGTTGCTATCTTCCGCTGCATCAATCGAAAAACCAATAAACTAAAATCTTAGGTTCCGTGCCTCCTTACAATCATCCTTGACAATCTTGGGGCCCCCCTTATTTATGTATAGATTAGAGCTTTACTTTTGACAGACGGAAGAGGTGTGTCAGGAGAAGGTAACCTTACCATGAGGTTACCTTGCGTTGATTTCGGGGCTCATATTCCCCGCGGCCCGGACCGTGACCAGGCCTCCTGGTTGCAGGACTGATCAACCAGGCTGATGGACGCTGCTGCTCGCAGCCTGACATATAAATCACAGCCTGGTTGATTATAGGTTACCGTAACTCTTTATATAATCCTCACCCATCTTCTCTCTCCGGCCAGTCCATACACGCCCTGTCCCAGCCTCTTTTGTCCCTGCTGGCACATGACTTTTCCAGGCTTTCTGTCTCACACTTCATACTCGTCTTTCTCCCCATCTCCTCTCTTCTTCATTAAACATGCCCTATCCCCTTCTCTTCTTTCCCTGCTCACACATTCCGTACTCTATCCCCCCCCCCTTCACCTTTCTCCTTGCTCATACACGTCCTTCCCATATCTCCTCTCTCCCTTCTCACATTCACCATTCCCTAATATCCTTCCTCCCTGCCCACACACGCTGGTCCCCCATCACCCTGGTCTGTGCTCTCAAACAGTTGTACTCTGTTACCTTGCTTCTTCCTCACCCTTTCACGTCACCTTTGGCCCTGCCCATTCATGCCTTTTCCCTGTCTCCTTTATCTTTGCTCATGCATCAATCCCCATCACCGGCGCCCCTGCTCAAACACGCCGTTCCTGCGTCACGGTTGCTCCCAGAATACAAATCCGTCATGCGAATACGCTTTTTGATTGTCAACAACTCAATTAATTGACTGTTATTTAAATTAATGCTATAGTCTATATGGACTTTACAGATGATTTGCAGCAATTAATTATGTATGTTTTATTGACTTAAACCCTAAATTACTGGCAGTTATCATTCTCAATAAAAAATATGACTTTCACACAAACCTCCAGGTGTGGCAGGACACGACCTCACCCCGTGACGACACTTGACACGACCTCACCTCGTGACGCCACTTGACACGACCTCACCCCATGACGACACTTGACAAGACCTCACCCCGTGACGACACTTGACAAGACCTCACCCCGTGACGACACTTGACAAGACCTCACCCCGTGACGACACTTGACAAGACCTTACCCGTGACGACACTTGACACGACCTCACCCCATGACGACACTTGACAAGACCTCACCCCATGACGACACTTGACAAGACCTCACCCCGTGACGACACTTGACAAGACCTCACTCCGTGACGACACTTGACAAGACCTCACCCCGTGACGACACTTGACAAGACCTCACCCCATGACGACACTTGACAAGACCTCACCCCGTGACGACACTTGACCCGACCTCACCTCGTGACGCCACTTGACACGACCTCACCCCGTGACGACACTTGACACGACCTCACCTCGTGACGACACTTGACACGACCTCACCCCGTGACGACACTTGACACGACCTCACCACATGACGACACTTGACAAGACCTCACCCCGTGACGACACTTGACAAGACCTCACCCCGTGACACTTGACACGACCTTACCCGTGACGACACTTGACACGACCTCACCCCGTGACGACACTTGACACGACCTCACCCAGTGACGAACCTTGACAAAACTTCACCCCGTGACGACACTTGACAAGACCTCACCCCGTGACGACACTTGAGAAAACTTCACCCCGTGACGACACTTGCCAAGACCTCACCCCGTGACGACACTTGACAAGACCTCACCCCGTGACGACACTTGACACGACCTCACCCCGTGACGACACTTGACAAGACCTCACCTCGTGACGACACTTGACAAGACCTTACCCGTGACGACACTTGACAAGACCTCACCCCGTGACGACACTTGACAAGACCTCACCCCGTGACGACACTTGACAAGACCTCACCCCGTGACAACACTTGACAAGACCTCACCCCGTGACAACACTTGACAAGACCTCACCCCGTGACGACACTTGACAAGACCTCACCCCGTGACAACACTTGACAAGACCTCACCCCGTGACGACACTTGACAAGACCTCACCCCGTGACGTCACTTGACAAGACCTCACCCCGTGACGACACTTGACAAGACCTCACCCCGTGACGACACTTGACAAGACCTCACCCCGTGACGACACTTGACAAGACCTCACCCCGTGACAACACTTGACAAGACCTCACCCCGTGACGACACTTGACAAGACCTCACCCCGTGACGTCACTTGACAAGACCTCACCCCGTGACGACACTTGACAAGACCTCACCCCGTGACGACACTTGACAAGACCTCACCCCATGACGACACTTGACAAGTAGGACAGCGTGGTAGATGGCTTGGGCCGTGATGGGGGGGGGGGGGGCAATAAATCGACTTAGGATTTGCTGTGTTGGGTGTTCGATTTCTTTGTCCAGAGTGTTCGATATCTTAGTGGAAGGTGGCTGGGAACCGAGTGAATTAAGGATCAAAATTATAACGCAAGAGAATTTCACATAGGATTCAGTTCAGTAAAACACCCATTCGGATACTTTATGTAGCGAACACATAATGTGTCACGTGTGTTCCCTGACACGTCATGTGTCAGGGCACATGCAAGGGCAATATAGTCTTCCCGTCACACAGGCGACTCAGCACACTCGGAGGGACCCCGGTGCCAATGCCATCTTGGCACTCAACACCTGAGGCGAGTAGATTAATAACACGCTGTAGCTACTGGGTGTGGCCATGCCACGATTGAGATTAGACTCTTATCAGTAGGTGTGGCTCCAACACAGCAGGTCATTACCAATTATTATCGCCAAAACATAGTTGGTCATTACTACCTTGTGAAGCCATAGCTGGTCATTACTACCTAGTCTAGCCAAAACATAGCTGGTCATTACTACCTTGTGAAGCCAAAACATAGCTGGTCATTACTACCTTGTGTGACCAAAACATAGCTGGTCATTACTACCTTGTGAAGCCAAAACATAGCTGGTCATTACTACCTTGTGTGACCAAAACATAGCTGGTCATTACTACCTTGTGAAGCCAAAACATAGCTGGTCATTACTACCTTGTGAAGCCAAAACATAGCTGGTCATTACTACCTTGTGTAGCCAAAACATAGCTGGTCATTACCAGCAGGTGTGAGGACAGCACAGCCAAACATTACCACCATGTGTGGCCGCCACCCACCAGATGTGGCCATATCAAAGCAGCTCATTACCACATGGTGCAGTAACACCACAGTAGGTCATTTACCGCTGGATGTTGCCACATTAGAGATGGCCAGTACCATCAGGAATGGCCACACCATCGCTGGCCATTACCATCACTTGTGGCCGCAGTGTAGCCGATCATTTCCAGCAGGTGCGGCCACACGGGCCAACACACGCAGCTGACGGCGGAGACTGAGAGCCGCGACATGGCCACACTGTCAGGTAAAGCTGGCGCAGTCACCCTCCTTGTCTGATATGCTAATGTTCCTCTCAACAAGGCCAACTTTACATAACAAATCCTCCAAAGTCTGCGTCATTCACGTTGAGAATCCTGGAAAATTATTATATTTTATTATTTTTTTCGTTTTTATTTACCAAAGATTTTACAATGTGTTTTTTTCGGAAATAACAGAACACCAGAGGGAAGAGAGAAGCAGAGAGGCAGTTTGAAAATGACGTAGCATACAGAGCCAAAACACAATCAAAATTGTTATACAGCTATACAGCTGAAGCTGCTATACAGCTACATCAGGAGTAAAACAACAGTAAAAGAACAGGCGATGAAACTGGAAAAGGGAGAGGATGGGTATACAAAGAATGACAAAGAGGTGTGTGAAGAACTCAACAAGAGGTTCCTTGTGCAGGCGACGAGTCACAATAACGTGGCTGAAGTATGTTGACCAGACCACACACTAGAAGTTGAAGGGACGACGACGTTTCGGTCCGTCCTGGACCATTCTCAAGTCGATTGTGAGAATGGTCACAATCGACTTGAGAATGGTCCAGGACGGACCGAAACGTCGTCGTCCCTTCAACTTCTAGTGTGTGGTCTGGTCAACAAGAGGTCCTTCACAATAGAGCAGATGTAAGTCCCTTTGCTAAGCGGGGTTGCGATAAACCAAGCAGCCTTGGAATATATGGAAATTACCAGAGATGAGGTTAGGAGGTATTTGCCCGATCTGGATGTGACTAAGGCTGTTGACCTGATGGACTCTCACCATGGATGCTAATAGAGGAGCACTTTGCATGCCACTATCTATAGTGTATAACAAGCCATTGGAAACAGGAGACCTACGAGACATTTGGAAAATAGCTAACGTAGCTATTAAACTACGACCCTAAACTTGTATACCATGCAAGGTGATGGAGAAGATCGTGAGAAAAATGCTGGTAGCACATCTAGAGAGAAGGAACTTTGTCACACTCCACCAGCATGGGTTCAGCGATGGCAAGTCGTATCACAGGTTTAATAGAATTCTATGACCAAGCAACAAGCATTAAGCAAGAAAAAAAAGAATGAGCAGACAGTATTTTTTTGGACTGTCAGAAACCGCTTGACTCAGTTCCCCATAAGCGACTGTTGCATAAGTTGGTGAAACAAGCTGGAGTAAGTGGTAGGGTGCTCCAATGGATAAGAGAGTACCTAAACATCAGAAAACAGAAATTTACTGTGAGGGTTGAGACCTCAGACTGGCGTCATGTCTCCAGTGGAGTCCCGCAGACCTATCTTGTTTCTGATATTCCTCTCATTCAGATCCATTCCTCTCATAGTTTGCTGATGGTGCTAAAATTATGAGAAGTATTAAGAAAGAAGAGGATTATAAGAGGCTACAGGGTGACCTGGACAGACTGAAGAAATAGTCCAACAAATGGCGTCAAGAGTTTAACTCGAGCAAGTGCAAAGTGATGAAGATAGGCGTAGGGAGCAGGAGGCCAAACACGAGGTACCAGCTGGGAGAGGAAATTCTTCAGTTGTCAGGAACAGAGAAAAGATTAGGGACTGATATCACATTAAACATCTACCCATGAATCCCACATCAAAAGGATAACATTAGCGTCGTATGCAAGGCTGTGAGCATAAGAATTTATTTCAGAAACTTGTGTAAGAAATCATTCAGAACCTTCTATACCACATATGTCAGACCAATACGGGAATATGCGGCTGCAGCCTGGAATCCAACTCTAGTCAAACACAAAACGATGTTAGAAAAGTTTCAGAGGGTTGTCACCAGGCTAGATCTCGAGTTGAGAGGTATAAGCTACGAGGAAAGATTGCTGGAACTAAATCTCACGATACTGGAAGACAGAAGAGTTATGGAGCATTAGTGATCATTAACATGATCACTACCTATACAATTCTCATAGGAATTGACAGGGTAGGTAAAGATAAACTGTTTAGCACGGGTGGTACGCGAACAAGGAGACACAGGTGGAAACTTAGTACACAAATGAGCCACAGGGACGTTAGAAAGATATTTTTCAGTGTTAGATTAGTTAACAGATGGAGTGCAGTGAAGTCGAGGAGGCGGACCACATGCTCAGTTTTAAATGTATGTATGAATCTGTACACTAGTTGGTTGACAGTTGAGAGGCGGGAACTGTGCCTTACGACACTAGAAAGAAGAAGGGAGAGGGGGGACATGATAGGAACGTATAAGATACTCAGAGGAATTGACAGAGTGGACATAGACGAAATGTTCACACGGAATAGTAACAGAACGAGAGGACATGGATGGAAGCTTGAAACTCAGATGAGTCACAGAGATGTTAGGAAGTTTTCTTTTAGCGTGAGAGTAGTGGGGAAATGGAATGCACTTCAAAAACAGGTTGTGGAAGCAAATACTATTCATAATTTTAAAACCAGGTATGATAGGGAAATAGGACAGGAGTCATTGCTGTAAACAACCGATGCTCGAAAGGCGGGATCCAAGAGTCAATGCTCGATCCTGCAGACACAACTAGGTGAGTACAACTAGGTGAGTACACACACACACACACACACACACACACACACACACACACACACACACACACACACACACACACACAAGACAAGACTGAGGAAAACAGAAGGGGCATATACAGAAAGCGACAAGGAAATCTGCGAGGTACTGAATGCAAAATTCCATGGAGTGTTCACAACCGAGCCTGAGCAGCTCCCATTGTTAGAAGAGATTACCCAAGATGAAAGACTATCGGATATAGAGGTGACAGCAGAGGATGTAATGAAACAGTTGACAACACTGGATGCAAATAAAGCTGTTGGACCAGACAAAGTATCACCGTGGATACTCAAAGAGGCAGCGCAGGCTCTCAGCGTGCCTCTGGCAATGATCTTTAATGAGTCACTTATGTCGGGAGAATTGCCCAGTTGCTGGAAGGAGGCAAATGTCGTACCGATTTTCAAAAAGGGTGATAGGGAGGAGGCACTTAACTACAGACCCGTATCACTGACAAGCATCCCCTGCAAAATACTTGAAAGAATAATTAGGCTAAGACTTGTTGAGCACCTGGAGAGCATTGGGTTTGTAAACAAGCACCAACATGGGTTCTGGACAGGGAAATCATGCCTAACAAACCTTTTAGAATTCTATGATAAAGTAACAAGGATAAGGCAGGACAGAGAAGGCTGGGCAGACTGCATATTTCTTGACTGCCAAAAGGCCTTTGATACGGTACCGCACATGAGACTGCTATACAAACTTGAGAGGCAGGCAGGAGTAAGCGGAAAGGCCCTAGTATGGGTGAAGAACTACCTAACAGGAAGGAGCCAGAGGGTAATGGTAAGGGGCGAAAAGTCGGACTGGCGAACAGTAACAAGTGGAGTACCTCAAGGATCGGTGCTGGGACCAATCCTCTTTCTAATTTACGTAAATGATATGTTTACAGGAGTGGAATCATACATGTCAATGTTTGCAGATGACGCAAAATTAATGAGAAGAGTTGTGACAGACGAGGATTGTAGGATCCTCCAAGAGGACTTAAACAGGCTGCAGAGATGGTCAGGGAAATGGCTACTGGAGTTTAACACCAGTAAATGTAAAGTTATGGAAATGGGATCAGGTGACAGGAGACCAAAGGGACAGTACACAATGAAGGGGAACAGCCTACCTGTAACGATTCGAGAAAGAGACCTGGGAGTGGATGTGACACCTAATCTAACTCCTGAGGCACATATAAATAGGATAACGACAGCAGCGTACTCTACACTGGCGAAAATTAGAACTTCATTCAGAAACCTAAATGAGGAAGCTTTTAGGGCACTTTACACTGCCTACGTGAGACCCGTCTTAGAGTATGCCGCGCCATCATGGAGCCCCCACCTGAAGAAACACATAAAGAAACTGGAGAAGGTTCAGAGGTTTGCGACGAGGCTTGTCCCAGAGCTACGAGGGATGGGATATGAAGAGCGGCTGAAGGAACTGAACCTTACGACACTAGAGAAAAGAAGGGAGAGAGGAGATATGATAGGGACATATAAAATACTCAGGGGAATTGACAAAGTGGAAATAGATGAAATGTTCACACGTAATAATAACAGAACGAGGGGACATGGGTGGAAACTGGAAACTCAGATGAGTCACAGAGATGTTAGGAAGTTTTCTTTTAGCGTGAGAGTAGTAGAAAAATGGAATGCACTTGGGGAACAGGTTGTGGAAGCAAATACTATTCATACTTTTAAAACTAGGTATGATAGGGAAATGGGACAGGAGTCATTGCTGTAAACAACCGATAGCTAGAAGGGCGGGATCCAAGAGTCAATGCTCGATCCTGCAAGCACATATAGGTGAGTACATATAGGTGAGTACACACACACACACACACACACACACACACACACACACACACACACACACACACACACACACACACACACACACACACACACACAAAGTATAGAAATAACAGGACACTTGAGAGCAAAGAAAGATACCAGAGTGCCAGGAATGAATATATCAGATTGAGAAGAGGCAGAAGTGCCATAAAAAAACGACCTCGCAAGCAAGGCAAAGACTCACCTTAAATTGCTGCACAGCCACATCAGGAGAAAAGCAACAGTAAAGGAACATGTAAATTGAAGACAGGGGCAGAGAGATTCACTACAAACGACATGGAAGTGTGCAAGGAACTGAATAAAAAATCCAGGAGGTCTTCATATTTGAGTAAAGGAAAGTTCCAGAAATAAGAGAGGGAATAGTTACCCAGGAATAACTAGAAGAGTTTAAGATTACCAGTGGGGATGTAAGGAAGCTTTTGCTAGAGCTGGATGAGACAAAGACTATAGGCAAGGGTGGAATCTCCTTTTGGATACTAAATGAAGGAGAAGAAGCACAGTGCCTGCTACTCTCCATAGTGCATAACAAGTCACTGGTAACGGGAGAACTGCAAAAGTTTTGAAAACGGCTAATGTAATCTCGATATACAAGAAAGAGGGATAGACAGGAGGCACTGAACTACAGGCCATTGTCCCTAACTTGCATACCATGCAAGCTGATCTAGAAAAATGGAAGAAAAAATCTAGTGAAACATCTGGAGCGAAGGACTTTGCAACACAGCATCAACATGGGTTCAGGGATGGCAAGTCCTGCCTCACAGGATTAATTGAATTCTACGACCAGGCAACAGAAATCAGGTAAGAAAGAGAGGGGTGGGCTGACTGCATAGTTTTGGATTGCCAGAAAGTCTTTGACACAGTACCACACAAGAGGCTAGTGAAAAAGCTGGAGATGTAGGCAGGCGTGAGAGGGAAGGTACTCCATTGGATAAGGAAGTACCTAAGCAACAGAAGACAGCGAGTCACTGTGAGGGGTGAAAACTCAGATTGGCGAAACGTCCCCAGTAGAGTCCCACAGGGTTCAGTCCTTGTACCTATATTGTTTCTGATATATGTAAATTATCTCCCGGAGGGTATAGAATCGTTCCTCTCATTGTTTGCTGATGATGCGAAAATTATGAGGAGGATTAAAACAGAAGATGATAGTAGGAGGCTACAAGATGACCTAGACAGACTGAATGAATGATCCAACAAATGGCTACTAAAGTTCAACCCGAGCAAATGCAAGGTAATGAAACTAGGCGGTGGAAACCGGAGGCCAGACACAGGATACCGAATGGGAGATGAAGTACTTCATGAAAAGGACAGAGAGAAAGATCTAAGAGTTGATATCACACCAAACCTGTCTCCTGAAGTCCACATAAAAATAATTATATCTGTGGCATACGCGAGGCTGGCTAACAACAGAACAGCCTTCAGGAACCGGTGTAAGGAATCATTCAGAACATTGTACACCACATATGTAAGACCAATCCTGGAGTATGCGGCCCTAGCATGGAACCCGTACCTGGACAAGCACAAGACTAAGCTGGAAAAGTTCAGAGGTATGCCACTATGCTAGTCCCAGAACTACGAGGCATGAGTTACGAGGAAAGGCTGCGTGAGATGCACCTCACGACACTGGAAGACAGAAGAGTAAGGGGAGACATGATCACTGCCTACAAAATTCTCAGAGGAGTTGACAGGGTAGATAACGATAAACTTTTTAACACGGGTAGTACTCGAACAAGGGGACACAGGTGGAAACTGAGTACCCAAATTAATCACAGGGACGTTAGAAAGTACTTTTTCAGTGTCAGAGTAGTTAACAAGTTGAATTTATTAGGCAGTGATGTGGTGGAGGCTGACTTCATACACAGTTTCAAATGTAGATATAGTAGAGCCCAGTAGGCTCAGGAATCTGTACACCAGTTGATTGACAGTTCAGAGGCGGGACCAAAGAGCCAGAGCTCAACCACCGCAAGCACAACTAGGTGCGTACAACTAGGTGAGTACACACGAACGCACACCTCGTGAGGGTCTCGCTGCTGAGTGGACAGCGCTTGTCGATAGAAGTCCTAATAGCTCCGGTTCGATTCCCTACGGAGATGGAAACTGATGGGCAGAGTTTCTTTCACCCAAATGCCGCTGTTAACCTAGCGGTAAATAGGTACCTGGGAGTTAGACAGCTGCTAAGGGCTGCTTCCTGGGAGTGTGGACTTACTCACCCATTTATGCCTGCAGGATCAAGTTCTAGCTCTTGGACCCCTCTTTTTCTAGTCTTTGGTTATCTAATGCAATGACTCCTGGCTAACTTCCCATTCATATTACCTTTTAAATTTATGAATGGAATTAGCCTCTATAGTCTGCTCCTTTAGGTCTCGTTATCAACGAGACCAGTCATTGGATCGCGGGGCCAGACATATTAAATGAATTAACCAACGTCGAGGGTGAAAACTCAAACATGTTGGTATTCCAAGGTGAGTTCTTGGGCCGTGCTTGCCGTACCTAAGGCAAGCACCCAACCACGAAGCTAACCTTCACAACATCAGCAACGGTCACCCAGGCTACCACACATGGATGCAACTGCTTTGGCATCAAGATGCCGTCCTACCGTGAAAAGAAGGAAAGCTTCTACGATATACAAGAGTGCTTCAAGTGCTATAAATACACCCACCCAACCAGCAAGTGTCAGCAACCCATCGGGAAGTGTAGCATCTACGCCCAGAATCATCACTACTCAATTTGCAAAGCGGAGACCAAATGCTGCCTAAACTGTACAGGCGATCACTCCGCGATTTCCCATCGGTGCCCTCGCAGACAACAAGTCATTGAACACCTGGTTGAACCAAAGAAAGCCAAAATCTACACCGCTGCCGTCAGCGCCACCAGCTCCAGTACCTCAGTTCCTAGCAACCAACCAGAAGCCTTGCTGGCTTTACAGTGGTCCCGCCCGCCAGGCATCCCAGCCTCCTCACCTGGGAACCAACATATAATCAGCACTCTCACACTCTCTTGCCTCGCGAAGGGTTCATTCCAGGTCTCATTCGTCTAGCAGAGAGGCCCACTGGACCAGATAACCACCAGTTCGTCACTGAACTCAACGCTATGTATTTTGCCAATGACCTGGACCCATCAACACCCTTCAGATCAGGCTCATTGCTTCTCCTACTACGACAGGGACTACCTCAACCCAGACTCCATCAACACAAAAACCCAGGATACACAAACAGAAACTCCCTAAAATTCTGCTCCCTACACTTCAGCTCCCAACGCTCCTACAATCACCATATCACCCGACGAACAGTTCACACCTGCTAGCAATACCATCAATGCTCCTGGGGAAGCTGCAACCATCACTCCACAACACCAGAGTCCACCTCAGGCTATGCGACCGACGACTAAACCAACGCCTCCAGACGACGCTTCGGACTCTTCAGACGAGAAAATCTCAGTAGGACCAGCTCCACCCCACCTACCCCGTGTAGAGCTTCCTCATGGAGGTCTCCTCACCGAGCACTAACGACAGCACGGCCATGTCTACACGAAGCAAGATCCAGGCGAAGAAAAAATAGAAGACCCAGAAGAGCGAGAAGACTTAGAACACACGGACACATCCACCCGAAGCAGATGAAAGAAGCCTGAAGAAAGAAGTCAGAAAAAATAACAAGATTGAGGCGTCTCCACCCAACGCCTACACACCACGCTACTCTCCATCTCTCTTCAAGCCCTGGCACAGACCTCTCATGCAAACCCAGCCTACCACACAGCCCAAGGACACGTCAGAATAACTAAATCTAGATCAAGATCCTTGAAAAAATCAGACTTCAACCCTCGATGGACAGGCCACCGAACTTTTTAGCGTCTTCGATCCCCATCCACATCGTCAAGAATTTCAACTCCTCACCCTTCTTCCTCTCACTCCCTCCCAAGTGAGAGGAAGCATGATCCCTTCCCCCTCCCAGCCTTTTCCAAACCCTTTGAACACAGAAGCAACCTCCCCCTTCAAACACACACACACACACACACACACACACACACACACACACACACACACACACACACACACACACACACACACACACACACACACAGTAGGCCAGCGACGGTAGGAGAGACACGCGATTAGCGAGGTCCGCGGAAATTCGTCAATTTCTCGGGACATTGAAGGATTATTGAGGTTAGATCATAGTATTTGGCCTCTCGCAGTGTGTAGCTAGCAGGGTGCTACATAGCATAGTCATATCGCTAGCGATAGTGCGAAAAAACCAAAGTGTAGCTAGTCGAATCACTGGTGCATACAGTGTGGAGGACCGAGTAGTGACCTGACCTGACCTGACCTGACCTGACGGCCAGGTAGGACGGCCCGCCGTGGAACTGCTGTCTGTGTTTGTTGGGTGGTGACTGTGACTCCAGAGATTTGTGTAGAAAAGAATCGACATCGTCAATCTACTAGCACTTAGAGAATCACCAAGTGGAAAGGCGACGACGGAGCACCATGGTCAACCATACATCATCATTACTCATCTAGTTGTGTGAGCGGGAATCATACTGGTATGTACCCCTTCTCTGGTCAAGTAATCAGGTGTACAGTGTGAGGTAAAATATTATCAAATTCTTGTTCAGGATAGTATATATATTTAAAATCTCGGTGTGGCTCATTCTGGGTAGAAGTTACCGCTTCCGGGAACTAGTGACACACGCACGCGCACGCACGCACGCACACGCACGCACGCACGCAAGCACTCAAGCCACGTACGTATGCACGCACACACACACGCACACACAGGCTAGAAGGGATTAACACCTTCCATGGAAAGGAGATAAAACCTCTCATAATCCAACCCCCTTCTTACCTGCTGTAAGCTGAACACCTCACCTCCTAGTAACCCCATCCCAAGAGCACACACGTTCTCTCTCTCTCTCTCTCTCTCTCTCTCTCTCTCTCTCTCTCTCTCTCTCTCTCTCTCTCTCTCTCTCTCTCTCTCTCTCTCTCTCTCTCTCTCTCTCTCTCTCTTGCTCTCTCTCTCTCTTGCTCTCTCTCTCTCTCTCTCTCTCTCTCTCTCTCTCTCTCTCTCTCTCTCTCTCTCTCTCTCTCTCTCTCTCTCTCTCTCTCTCTCTCTTGCTCTCTCTCTCTCTCTTGCTCTCTCTCTCTCTCTCTCTCTCTCTCTCTCTCTCTCTCTCTCTCTCTCTCTCTCTCTCTCTCTCTCTCTCTCTCTCTCTCTCTCTCTCTCTTGCTCTCTTGCTCTCTTGTTCTCTCTCTCTCTCTTGCTCTCTTGCTCTCTCTCTCTCTTGCTCTCTCTCTTGCTCTCTTGCTCTCTCTCTCTCTTGCTCTCTCTCTTGCTCTCTCTCTCTCTTGACAAGGGACAAAATGGCAGGAGGCCGCAACAGGGACAAGGAAAGCAGCCAGGGAGATCAAACAAAGGAATTGCTAACCCAAGTTCTGGAGGAATTCAGGAGGGAGGTGAATGAAATAAAGATTACAATTAACAATCTGCAAAGTGAGCTAGCATCAGCAAGAGAGGAGATCAAATCTCTCACAGAGAAAAATAAAGAGACCGAGCATCAGATTATCATCCAAAGGGAAGGTGGGAATGTTACATTGGAAGGAAATGCCTCTGTACCTGATACATTTGCGGATATACTGAAAAAGAGCTCAGAAGCAATGGACACAGTGAGGGAGGTAGCGATGCAAGCAGCTACATCACAAGAAGCAGCAAGGTGCACCACTCAACTGCTGGAGAGGAAAAGATCAGTGGTAGTTGTAGGCATCAAAGAACAGGAAGGATCCAACAGGCAAGAATGGAATGGCAAGGATAGAGAGGCAGTACATGGGCTACTGAAGGAGTTACAGATGGAAGGGGCTGTACATAACATAGAGAAGGTTTTCAGGTTGGGCTGGTACAACAAGGACAGAAACCGACTTGTAAAGGTGGTGTTTACAAACGAAACCACGAAGGAGGACATTCTTGAAAGGAAGAGTCGTCTGCAGCATATGGAGGGATACAAAAAAGTATTCCTGCAGAGGGACAGGACGAAGGAGGAGAGAGCCAGGGCAGCAGAGGCAAGGAGGAAGCGCAGGGAGAGAGGAGCAAACCAGGAAATCACAGCCCTCAACACAACAGTCCCAGAGACAAGAGGAGAACCCAAAACCAGCATCCCAGCAACACCAGAGGGGGGAGGGGGCCACACCACAACCCTCCTTTGCATAGAAACCCTCCCTTCCCCTCACCCTACCTGCCCCCACCCAACCCTCCCTCCCACCCCACCCCATTCTGACCCTGACACCCCTTCCCCATTCCCATCATGTCCCCCCTCTCACCTTTTTCCCCCTGTCCCCCCTCCCCCTTCATCTCAGACCCTCCCTATCCCTCCTCCCCCCTGAATGCGTATCCTCCATGTCCCCCCTACTTCCTTATCCCACACCCTACCTGTCCCCCCTTCCCTTCATCCCCCACCCCCCACCCAAAAATCCTCTGAGACCCTGCAAACCACCATACAGATCCTTTCACCCACGGAACAGCTTCCCACACACCAGCAGAATGCTTGCCAAGAAAGGGACATGAAAATGAACAGAAGAAAGTGAGCTTCAAGGCGATGTATACACTAACATAGATGGGATTTCAAATAAAACAAGTGAACTTGGAGAATGGGCACTAGAAGAAAACCCAGACATAATAGCACTCACAGAAACAAAGTTAACGAAAATCATAACAAACGCAGTGTTTCCACAGGGCTACTATGTAGTGAGGAAAGAGAGAGAAGGGAGAGGAGGTGGTGTAGCTCTGCTACTAAGAGAAGGTTGGAGTTTCGAAGAGATGGTAATTCAGAACTGTGAAGGTTTCAGTGACTACATTTCAGGCACCATAGCAAATGGAGGACAGAAAATTATAATAGTAGTCATATATAACCCCCCACCAAATGACAGAAGACCCAGACAGGAATATGATAGAAACAACTTGGCCACCATCAATATAATAGAGAGAGCAGCTACTGTAGCTAGCAGGAACGGATCCAGACTTCTAATCATGGGAGATTTCAACCATGGGAAGATAGATTGGGGGAACAGAGACCCACATGGAGACCCAGACACATGGAGAGCTAAGCTGGTGGATGTGGCAACAAGAAACTTTCTAAGTCAACACGTCAAGGGACCGACAAGAATGAGAGGAGGGGATGAACCAGCCTTGCTTGATCTGATATTTACCCTAAATGAGTCGGATATAGGGGAAGTTAAGTTGGAAGCCCCTTGGGAATGAGTGATCATAGTGGATTGAGCTTTGAGTACCTGGTTGAGCTAGGAATTATCACCCTCAAAAAAGAACTGGGAACCAAAGGGCTGGCGTACCGAAAGGGAAACTATAAGGAAATGAATAAATTCCTATGGGATATACATTGGGACACAGAACTCGGAACCAAGTCCTTACAAGACATGATGGACTATGTCACCCAAAAACGTCAGGAGGCTGTAAGCAGGTTTGTCCCAGCCCGACAGGAAAAAACAGAGAAGCAAAGGAAGAATCCGTGGTTTAATAAGGAATGTATGAAAGCAAAGGAGCAGAACAAAAGGGCATGGAGGAACTACTGTAATAACAGAACACCAGAAAGTAAAGAGAGATACCAGAGAACCAGGAACGAGTATGTCAGTGTGAGAAGAGCAGCTGAGAAAAGGTATGAAAATGATATAGCTAATAAAGCCAAGACCGAACCCAAGCTACTACACAGTCACATCAGGAGGAAGACAACAGTGAAGGAACAGGTGATGAAACTTAGGGTGGGCGAGGACAGGTACACAGAGAATGACAAAGAGGTGTGTGAAGAACTCAACAAAAGGTTCCAGGAGGTCTTTACAATAGAACAGGGAGATGTCGCGGCACTAGAAGAGGTGGCAGGAAACCAGGTGACCTTGGATAGGTTCGAAATTACAAGAGATGAGGTCAAGAAGTACCTATTGGAGCTGGATGTGAGAAAAGCTGTTGGGCCGGATGGAATCTCACCATGGGTATTGAAAGAGTGTGCAGGAGCACTTTGCCTACCACTCTCCATAGTGTATAGTAGGTCACTGGAAACGTGGGACCTACCAGAAATATGGAAGACTTCTAATGTAGTACCAATATACAAAAAGGGTGACAGACAAGAGGCACTGAACTACTGGCCAGTGTCCTTAACTTGTATACCATGCAAGGTGATGGAGAAGATTGTGAGAAAAAACCTAGTAACACATCTGGAGAGAAGAGACTTCGTGACAACCCATCAACATGGGTTCAGGGAGGGTAAATCTTCCCTTACAGGATTGATAGAATTCTAAGATCAGGTGACAAAGATTAAACAAGAAAGAGAATGGTGGGCGACTGCATTTTTTTGGACTGTTGGAAAGCCTTTGACACAGTACCCCATAAAAGGTTGATGCATAAGCTAGAGAAACAGGCAGGAGTAACTGGTAGGGCTCTCCAGTGGATAAGGGAGTACCTAAACAATAGGAAGCAGAGAGTTACAGTGAGGGGTGAGACCTCAGACTGGCGTGAAGTCACCAGTGGAGTCCCACAGGGCTCTGTACTTGGACCTATCCTGTTTCTGATATACGTAAATGATCTCCCAGAGGGTATAGACTCATTCCTCTCAATGTTTGCTGACGACGCCAAAATTATGAGAAGGATTAAGACAGAGGAGGACAGCTTGAGGCTTCAAGAAGACCTGGACAAGCTGCAGGAATGGTCGAACAAATGGCTGTTAGAGTTTAATCCAAGCAAATGTAATGTAATGAAGATAGGGGTAGGAAGCAGGAGACCAGATACAAGGTATCACTTGGGAGATGAAATACTTCAAGAGTCCGAGAGAGAGAAAGAACTGGGGGTTGATATCACGCCAGACCTGTCCCCTGATGCTCATATCAAGAGGATAACAGTAGCAGCATATGCCAGGTTGGCTAACATAAGAACGGCCTTTAGAAACTTGTGTAAGGAATCTTTCAGAACATTATATACCACATATGTCAGAAAAATCCTGGAGTATGCCGCACCAGCATGGAGTCCATATCTAGTCAAGGATAAGACTAAAATGGAAAAGGTTCAAAGGTTTGCCACCAGACTAGTACCCGAGCTGAGAGGTATGAGCTACGAGGAGAGACTACGGGAATTAAACCTCACTTCGTTGGAAGACAGAAGAGTTAGAGGAGACATGATCACCACATTCAAGATCCTCAAGGGAATTGACAGGGTTGATAAAGACAGGCTGTTTAACACAAGGGGCACACGCACTAGGGGACACAGGTGGAAACTGAGTGCCCAAATGAGCCACAGAGATATTAGAAAGAACTTTTTTAGTGTCAGGGTGGTTGACAAATGGAATGCATTAGGAAGTGATGTGGTGGAGGCTGATTCCATACACAGTTTCAAGTGTAGATATGATAGAGCCCAATAGGCTCAGGAACCTGTACACCTGTTGATTGACAGTTGAGAGGCGGGACCAAAGAGCCAGAGCTCAACCCCCGCAAGCACAACTAGGTGAGTACACACACTCAATAAAACACTATAATCTTACCGTCACAATATAGAGACACATAAAGATATATGTCACAGCGGCGTTACCAGTGTAACATGAGTGATGCTTCGCACCACTCTGGCGTTGTCATGGCACCTGCCAGATCTCCGTAGCAAGCTGTTATGATACCGTTAGGGTGTAATGGCGTGTGATGTATTGCAGTATGTGGACTCATATATGAAGTTTCATAAGAGACAGCGAGAGAGAAAGAAAGAAAGAGAGAGAGAGAGAGAGAGAGAGAGAGAGAGAGAGAGAGGGAGAGAGAGAGAGAGAGAGAGAGAGAGAGAGAGAGAGAGAGAGAGAGAGAGAGAGAGAGAGAGAGAGAGAGAGAGAGAGAGAGAGAGAGAGAGGGGGGGGAGAGAGAGAGAGAGAGAGGGAGAGAGAGAGAGAGAGAGAGAGAGAGAGAGAGAGAGAGAGAGAGAGAGAGAGAGAGAGAGAGAGAGAGAGAGAGAGAGAGAGAGAGAGAGAGGGGGGGGGAGAGAGAGAGAGAGAGAGAGAGAGGGGGAGAGAGAGAGAGAGAGAGAGAGAGAGAGAGAGAGAGAGAGAGAGAGAGAGAGAGAGAGAGGGGGAGAGAGAGAGAGAGAGAGAGAGAGAGAGAGAGAGAGAGAGAGAGAGAGAGAGAGAGAGAGAGAGAGAGAGAGAGAGAGAGAGAGAGGAGAGAGAGAGAGAGAGAGAGAGAGAGAGAGAGAGAGAGAGAGAGAGAGAGAGAGGGGAGAGAGAGAGAGAGAGAGAGAGAGAGAGAGAGAGAGAGAGAGAGAGAGAGAGAGAGAGAGAGAGAGAGAGAGAGTGAGAGGGAGAGAGAGAGAGAGAGAGAGAGAGAGAGAGAGAGGGAGAGAGAGAGAGAGAGAGAGAGAGAGAGAGAGAGAGGGAGAGAGGGAGAGAGAGAGAGAGAGAGAGAGAGAGAGGGAGAGAGGGAGAGAGAGAGAGAGAGAGAGAGAGAGAGAGAGAGAGAGAGAGAGAGAGAGAGAGGGAGAGAGGGAGAGAGAGAGAGAGAGAGAGAGAGGGAGAGAGGGAGAGAGAGAGAGAGAGAGAGAGAGGGAGAGGGAGAGAGAGGGAGAGGGAGAGGGAGAGGGAGAGAGAGAGAGAGGGAGAGAGATAGAGAGAGAGAGAGAGAGAGAGAGAGAGAGAGAGAGAGAGAGAGAGAGAGAGAGAGAGAGAGAGAGAGAGAGAGAGAGAGAGAGAGAGAGTGAGAGAGAGAGAGAGAGAGAGAGAGAGAGAGAGAGAGAGAGAGAGAGAGAGAGAGGGAGAGGGAGAGAGAGAGAGAGAGAGAGAGAGAGGGAGAGAGAGAGAGAGAGAGAGAGAGAGAGAGAGAGAGAGAGAGAGAGAGAGAGAGAGAGAGAGGGAGAGAGGGAGAGAGAGAGAGAGAGAGAGAGAGAGAGAGAGAGAGAGAGAGAGAGAGAGAGGGAGAGAGGGAGAGAGGGAGAGAGGGAGAGAGAGAGAGAGAGAGAGAGAGAGAGAGAGAGAGAGAGAGAGAGAGAGAGAGATAGTGAGAGTGAGCAGCACACTCAGCACGGGTCTCAACTCCAGAATCGGCGGCTTAGCTCTGGCAGTAATCAGTCTGGACAACTTCCCAACCCTCATAGTAAGGCCCTGCTCTAAATGCAATCAGTGCCGACATACGGTTAAACCTGTCGTACTGATCTCAGGTGCAATCACTACCTCCGAAGAGGGCACTAAGAGGACACATGTCGAGCCAAAGTTGATCTGGATAGACAAGAACAAATGTTTAGAGACCATATCATGAACCAATCTTAGAAATACTCACACTTGGTAAACACCCTTACTCGTTAGCAATCTTTCTCTACATACCCAAATCCTGCCGGTGGCGTTGTGCCTTAGCACAGCAGATTTACACTTCACCAATACACCAGCTACGAGGTCTGCCTCCTTACACAGCTGCCTTCTCAAACAACACGCAGATATGAGGAGTCAATGTCTGCCAACATCAGGAGCTTCATTACTAATGATGGCGATCTAACACAAAACTTTGTGAACTCTCCTCGTCCTGATGATGTTGTTGTGCTAGAAACATTTACAGATGACAAGACTCCTGTGAACTTCGCTACAAATGCCGGTTATACCTTATGGATGCGCCGAGACAGGCAGGGTCAAGGTGAGGGTGTTGCGGTGTACATCAGCAAATCTGTGTTTACCCAAAACATTGATGTGGTCATCCATTGTCCTCTTGAAATTATGTTCTTCAAAATGTGTGTATACATAGATGATCCGTGCTTGACATAAAGCAACATCTTGAATTGAAAGAAAGATGGAGACAGCGGAAGACGGTCTGGAGGAGGATAGATGAATGATGTCATCATTAGCCAATAGGAGAACTGCAGTCATTGCATGTCAAGGGTTGGGAGCCACCGATTGGCTCGAGGCTCACTTGCATGTGGTGGGTCGAGGAGTGGACATGATTTTTGTCGTTCTTCAAGTTTTAAGAGGAAAATATTGGTGGCATCGGCCAGGATAGGCCGGGAAATAGTGACATAAGTATAAGCTGCAGAAGAAAAGGTGACAATTGCATGCCAACCTCAATTTCGTGTACCCAGGAGCAGCGTTCTGCAGCCAAAAATGGTGAACGTGCTTGGTGGTATTGTGGAACCTGTAAGAGGTTTTGTTTGTCCATCGACTGGTACACCGGCCACTGGACACAGTGGCAGGTGTACCAGGAAGGTTTGAGTGCCTGTATTGACCCGACATGCAAGTCACAGAGAAGTGGAGCATTGTTGGCCAAAAGGGTCTTGAGGACAATCCTTTGGGGGAAAGGAGACCCACGAAGCGCCATTTTGATTTTGCAGTCTGCGTGTCTCCAATCCTCAAAGTTAGAGGATTGTGTACTTGTTGGAAGGATAGATCAACAGATGACAATCCAGACGAGGGGTTACAAGGCATATCTGGGCATCATCAGTGAGCGAGATGGACCTTCATTGTTTATAGATCCATCTTGATAATTTGTATTTGATTGTTTGAGTTACACATGTATTAAACAGGTTACTGCCAGATTGAACAAGACTATGAGGAGGATAGCCTATAGTTCTGAAGAGTAATTCGTCGACATAAGAAGTCAAGAGTAGACGACGTTTGTCAATACATTGGCCATTTCATTTGGTTGTTAATTCCGTTTATTTCGGAATGTTAATTCATTCACATTATTGTGCCAAGTACATATCATACTGTACTCTAAACCTGAATGATATTTTATCACCAGGAAATTTATTGATTTGATTGTACAAGTTGTGGGGGATTGACACAGGAGCTATTTTTGAGGTTTTTTATAATGTGCCAGTTGGATATAACTGTTCACATATTTACATATACGCTTATATTGGTAGGTGATTGCAAGAAATAAGTTTACATATTTATAAACCACGAGCTTACCTTAACATTTTAGAAAGCGCATAAGTATGAAGAAGTGAATTATAGTATTCGACACAAGTTAGGGAAATGAGACTGCAGTAGAACATTGAAGTGGGTGATTTTCGAGCCTCACCCAATGTATCATTTGCTGAGTATTTCTTTGGACAATTATATGTCAGTTTTTTTAATACTTTTCATATTGCCTCCGTGAATTTTCTTGTGAGAAAGACAATATACTGATCTGTCTACTATTAATGAGAGATTAAGATAAAACTAAGTGGGAACTGATCATGGAATAAAGTTTAAAAAAAGAGGACAGCTGAGTACACTCAGGAAGACGAGACCACTAGTAGGCTCAGCGGTGGAGGTGAACTCATGACAACAAGTAGTTGCTGAGTTGGAGTTCCTACTCGAGGGATGTGGCACCTCTTTCCAAGAACTCTTTAACTCGACCGGGTGTTTTCCTACAGCAGTTGCTGATGCAAGAGGTGTCCGTGGAGGTGGCAGCTCTGGCGGTGTCTGCTTGCTAGTCAAATTTTGTTAATTAGCTGCCACCTTCTTAGTACTTGCAGTTTCAATAAGTACTTCGCTCAGCAGCCCTATTAAGCCCAAGTCTTAGATGAAATAAAAAAAGAAAGAAGGAAAAATAAAGTGGCAGAGCGAGAGAAAGAGAAACAGGCATACTGACTGAAACACGAAGACAGATTGAAATGTAAAGACAGAAAAAAGATACACAGAGTTAGAACAATCTGAGGACTCTTGGTCAATTCGGGGACAATCGGGTAATCCACATGGCTATATATAATTATTGGATGTTCTGAATTCTCTGTTGAGCATCTAAATAAAATTTTTGTTCCCTTGGATAGGATTTCAATCCTATATATCCATAAAGGTTTCACTAAAGCTCCATTTGCCACGATAAACAAAGACCTTTTTCAACTCTTAGCATGAATACTTACAAATTTTCTCAACATGACAACATGAAGCAATTATAAGACAAAAAGTTCCAAACTCAAATATCATAATTCCATCATTACGTGACTGATGACTTCTCTGAACGTAACCAGTTTAAGACTCAAAATTTATATCTTACATGTGATGTGTTGATATGTAAGGTCTGTAAACGGTTTTGTAGCAAACTTCCTTATTTTCTCTAGTTAATCAAGTGTTCTTAGGCGGATATGCCACCCAACTTGGACAAAGCATTATGGAATAGTTTTTAACTTGGATATCGTAAATACAGTGAAAGCTTCCCTGTTCAGGTTCCTGCAGGCTATATATAGAATTGTTTGCCAGATTGGCACACGCCGCTAATATGATCTTGTTAACGTGTGTGCCGCCGAGTGACAAGATGTGATGGCTGCAAGATTTTTACCGGTAGAGTGAGTGTAGCAGAGTGAGTGTTGCAGAACAAGTACTGCAGTGTGAATATGCAGTGTCGCTGTTTCTGGATAAGTGAAATAAAAAGTGGAAATTATTTTGAGTGTGGTAAATAAATGTGACAGTGTATATATGTTAGAATGCTGCAGCATGAGCGTGCTTGTGTGTGTGTGTACTCATCTAATTGTAATAACCTAATTGTGCTTGTGGGGGTTGAGCTCTGGCTCTTTGGTCCCGCCTCTCAACTGTCAATCAACTATTGAACAGTTTCTTGACCCTACTGGGCTCTATCATATCTACACATGAAGCTGTGTATGAAGTCAGCCTCCACCACATCACTTCCTAATGCATTCCATTTGTCTACTACTCTGACACTGAAACTAATTTCCTAACGTCCCTATGGCTCATTTGGGCACTCAGTTTCCACTTCTGTCCCCTACTGCGTGTGCCCCTTGTGTTAAATAGCCTGACTTTATCTATCCTAGAAAAAGGTAGGTTTATCTAGGGTAGATGCCTACTCTAGATACACCCTAGAGTGTGTGTGTGTGTGTGTGTGTGTGTGTGTGTGTGTGTGTGTGTGTTCACCTACTTGAATTCACCTAGTTGTGTTTGCGGGGGTTGAGCTCAGCTCTTTCAGCCCGCCTCTCAACTGTCAATGAAATCAACTGTTTCTACTACTACTACTTCTATTTTTTTTCCCCACATTACACCCACGCACATACACACCCCAGGAAGCAACCCATGACAGCTGACTAACTCCCAGGTACCTATTAACTGCTTCGTAACAGGGGCATAGGGTAAAAGAAACTCAGCCCATCGTTTCTTGCCGGCGCCCGGGATCGAACCCGGGAACACAGGATCACATGTCTTGCGTGCTGTCCGCTCGGTGTGTGTGTGTGTGTACTCACCAAGTTGTACTCACCAAGTTGTGTTTGCGGGGGTTGAGCTCTGGCTCTTTGGTCCCGCCTCTCAACCGTCAATCAACAGGTGTACAGATTCCTGAGCCTATCGGGCCCTGTCATATCTACACTTGAAACTGTGTATGGAGTCAGCCTCCACCACATCACTTCCTAATGCATTCCATTTGTCAACCACTCTGACACTAAAAAAGTTCTTTCTAATATCTCTGTGGCTCATTTGGGCACTCAGTTTCCACCTGTGTCCCCTAGTATGTGTGCCCCTTGTGTTAAATAGACTGTCTTTATCTACCCTATCAATCCCCTTCAGAATCTTGAATGTGGTGATCATGTCCCCCCTAACTCTTCTGTCTTCCAGCGAAGTGAGGTTTAATTCCCGTAGTCTCTCCTCGTAGCTCATACCTCTCAGCTCGGGTACTAGTCTAGTGGCAAACCTTTGAACCTTTTCCAGTTTAGTCTTATCCTTGACTAGATATGGACTCCATGCTGGGGCTGCATACTCCAGGATTGGCCTGACATATGTGGTATACAAAGTTCTGAATGATTCTTTACACAAGTTTCTGAATGCCGTTCGTATGTTGGCCAGCCTGGCATATGCCGCTGATGTTATCCGCTTGATATGTGCTGCAGGAGACAGGTCTGGCGTGATATCAACCCCCAAGTCTTTTTCCTTCTCTGACTCCTGAAGAATTTCCTCTCCCAGATGATACCTTGTATCTGGCCTCCTGCTCCCTACACCTATCTTCATTACATTACATTTGGTTGGGTTAAACTCTAACAACCATTTGTTCGACCATTCCTTCAGCTTGTCTAGGTCTTCTTGAAGCCTCAAACAGTCCTCTTCTGTTTTAATCCTTCTCATAATTTTAGCATCGTCCGCAAACATTGAGAGAAATGAATCGATACCCTCCGGGAGATCATTTACATATATCAGAAACAAGATAGGACCGAGTACAGAGCCCTGTGGGACTCCACTGGTGACTTCACGCCAATCGGAGGTCTCACCCCTCACCGTAACTCTCTGCTTCCTATTGCTTAGATACTCCCTTATCCACTGGAGCACCTTACCAGCTACACCTGCCTGTCTCTCCAGCTTATGTACCAGCCTCTTATGCGGTACTGTGTCAAAGGCTTTCCGACAATCCAAGAAAATGCAGTCCGCCCAGCCCTCTCTTTCTTGCTTAATCTGTGTCACCTGATCGTAGAATTCTATCAAGCCTGTAAGGCAAGATTTACCCTCCCTGAATCCATGTTGGCGATTTGTCACGAAGTCCCTTCTCTCCAGATGTGTTACCAGGTTTTTTCTCACGATCTTCTCCATCACCTTGCATGGTATACAAGTCAAGGACACTGGCCTGTAGTTCAGTGCCTCTTGTCTGTCGCCCTTTTTGTATATTGGGACCACATTCGCCGTCTTCCATATTTCTGGTAGGTCTCCCGTCTCTAGTGACTTACTATACACTATGGAGAGTGGCAGGCAAAGTGCCTCTGCACACTCTTTCAGTACCCATGGTGAGATCCCATCTGGACCAACAGCCTTTCTAACATCCAGATCCAGCAGGTGACTCTTGACCTCCTCTCTCGTAATTTCGAACTCCTCCAAGGCCGCCTGGTTTACCTCCCTTTCTCCTAACACAGTGACCTCACCCTGTTCTATTGTGAAGACCTCCTGGAACCTCTTGTTGAGTTCCTCACACACCTCTCTGTCATTCTCTGTATACCTGTCCTCGCCTGTTCTAAGTTTCAATACCTGTTCTTTCACTGTTGTTTTCCTTCTGATGTGACTGTAGAGTAGCTTTGGTTCGGTCTTGGCTTTGTTTGCTATATCATTTTCAAAATTTTTCTCTGCTTCTCTTCTCACCCTGACGTACTCATTCCTGGTTCTCTGGTATCTCTCTCTGCTTTCTGGTGTTCTGTTATTCCGGAAGTTCCTCCACGCCTTTTTGTTCAGTTTCTTCGCTTCCATACATGCCCTATTATACCATGGATTCTTCTGTTGCTTCTCGGATTTTTCCCTTTGGGCCGGGATGAACCTGTTTACTGCCTCCTGACACTTTTGGGTAACATAGTCCATCATACCCTGTACAGACTTGTCTCTGTGTGTGTGTGTGTGTGTGTGTGTGTGTGTGTGTGTGTGTGCGTGTGTGTGTGCGTGTGTGTGTGTGTGTGTGTGTGTGTGTGTGTGTGTGTGTGTGTGTGTGTGTGTGTGTGTGTATGTGTGTGTGTGTGTGTGTGTGTGTGTGTGTGTGTGTGTGTGTGTGTATGTGTGTGTGTGTGTGTGTGTGTATGTGTGTGTGTGTGTGTGTGTGTGTGTGTGTGTGTGTGTGTGTGTGTGTGTGTGTGTGTGTGTGTGTGTGTGTGTGTGTGTGTATGTGTGTATACTCATCTAATTGTACTTGAGGGGGTTGAGCTCTGGCTTTTTGGTACCGCCTTGCAACTGTTAACCAACTGATGTACAGATTCTAGCTTACTGGGCTCTATCATATCTACATATGAAACTGTGTATGGAGTCAGCCTTCACCACATCACTGCCTAATGCATTCTATCTGTTAACTACTCTGACACTGAAAAGTTCTTTCTAACGTCCCTGTGGCTCATTTGGGTACTCAGTTTCCACCTGTGTCCCCTGTCTCGCAAAACACCAGTGTCAAAAAGTTTTTCTTTATTTACCCTGTCAATTCCTCTGAGAATTTTGTAGATAGTGATCATGTCTCCCCCTTACTATTCTGTCTTCTAGTGTCGTGAGGTGCATTTCCCGCCGCCTTTCTTCGTAACTAATGCCTGTTAGTTCTGGGACTAACCTAATGGCATATCTCTGAACTTTTTCAAGTTTCGCCCTGTGGTTGACAAGGTACGGGCTCCATGCTGGGGCCGCATTCTCCAGGATTTATCTTACATATGTGGTATACAATGTTCTGAATGATTCCTTACACAGGTTTCTGAAGGAAGTTCTGATGCTAGCCAGTCTCGCATACGCCGCAGATGTTATTCTTTTGATGTGGGCTTCAGGAGACAGGTTTGGTGTGATATCAACTCCTAGATCTTTCTCTCTGTCCGTTTCATGGAGGACTTCAGCTCCCCTTCTGAATCTTGTGTTTGGACTCTTGTTTCCACTGCCTAGTTTCAATACCTTACATTTACTTGGGTTGAAGTTTAGAAGCCATTTGTTGGCCCATTCATTCAGTCTAGGTCATTTTGTAGTCTCATACTGTCTTCCTCCGTCTTAATCCTCCTCATAATCTTTGCATTATCATCAAACAATGAGAGGCATGATTCTATACTATCTAGAAGATCATTTACATATATCAGAAACAGTATGGTCCAAGGACTGAACCCTGCGGAACCCCACTGTTGCCTTCTCGCCCATCTGAGACCTCACCCCTCACAGTGATTCGCTGCAATCTGTTACTTAGGTACTCCCTTATCCAGTGGAGTACCTTCCCATTCACTCGTGCCTGCATCTCCAGCTTTTGCACCAGTCTCTGGTGAGGCACTGTGTCAAAGGCATTCTGGCAATCTAAAAATATGCGGTCTGCCCACCCCTCTCTTCATTGTCTGATTCTTGTTGCCTGATCGTAGAATTCAATTAATTCTGTGGGCATGACTTGCCATCCCTGAAACCATGTTGGTGTTCTGTCACAAAGTTCCTTCGCTCCAGATGTTACACTAGCTTTGTTCGCACAGTTTTCTCCATTAGCTTACATGGTATGCAAGTTAGGGACACTAGCCTGTAGTTCAGTGCCGCCTGTCTATTCCCCTTCTTGAATATTGGGACTACGTTTGCCGCTTTCCAAATTTTTGCCAGTTCACCTGTTACCAGTGATTTGTTATACAATATGGAAAGTGGCAGGCATAGTGCTTCTGCTCCTTGTTTTAGTACCCATGGCGATATTTCATCTGGGCCTATAGCCTTTGTCACATCCAAATCTAGCAAAATCTTCCTTACATCAACACTGGTAATCTCAAATTTCTCTAGTGGTGCCTGGTTAACTATTCCTTCTCTTAACTCTGGAACTTCTCCCTGCTCTAATGTGAAGACTTCCTGTAATTTCTTATCGAGTTCCTCGATAAGAACACACACTTCTTCCACACACACACACCTCTTTGTCGTTTATAATGAATGTGACTGACCCTATCCTCAGTTTCATTACATGTTCCTTCACTGTTGTCTTTCTCCTGATGTGACTGTGCACCATTTTGCGTTGGGTCTTAGCCTTGCTTGCTATGTCGTTTTCATATTGCCCTTCTGCCTCAGTTCTCACCCTGACGTATTCATTCCTGGCACTCTGGTAACCTTCTCTGCTTTCAAGTGTCCTGATATTTCTATAAAGTTTCTCCATGCTCTTTTACTTTGTTGCTTAGCTAGCCTACATCTCTGATTAAACCATGGGTTTCTCATCTGCATTTCATGTTTTACCTTTTGGGCCGGGATAAACTTTTCTGCTGCCTCCTTGCACTTCTGCTTGATGTATTCCATCATGTCTTGGGCCGTCTTTCCCCTTAGCGCTGATTCCCGTGTTATATCCGTTAGAAATTTTCTTATCTCCTCCTAATTTTCCTTGTACTCACCTAATTGTACTCACCTAATTGTGCTTGCGGGGGTTGAGCTCTGGCTCTTTGGTCCCGCCTCTCAACCCTCAATCAACTGGTGTACAGATTCCTGAGCCTATTGGGCTCTATCATATCTACATTTGAAACTGTGTATGGAGTCAGCCTCCACCACATCACTTCCTAATGCATTCCATTTACTAACTACTCTGACACTGAAAAAGTTCTTTCTAACGTCTCTGTGGCTCATTTGGGTACTCAGCTTCCACCTGTGTCCCCTTGTTCGCGTCCCACCAGTGTTGAATAGTTCATCCTTGTTTACCCGGTCGATTCCCCTGAGGATTTTGTAGGTTGTGATCATGTCCCCCCTTACTCTTCTGTCTTCCAGTGTCGTGAGGTGCATTTCCCGCAGCCTTTCCTCATAACTCATGCCTCTTAGTTCTGGGACTAGTCTAGTAGCATACCTTTGGACTTTTTCCAGCTTCGTCTTGTGCTTGACAAGGTACGGGCTCCATGCTGGGGCCGCATACTCCAGGATTGGTCTTACATATGTGGTGTACAAGATTCTGAATGATTCCTTACACAGGTTCCTGAACGCCGTTCTGATGTTAGCCAGCCTCGCATATGCCGCAGATGTTATTCTCTTTATGTGGGCTTCAGGAGACAGGTTTGGTGTGATATCAACTCCTAGATCTTTCTCTCTGTCTGTTTCATTAAGTACTTCATCTCCTATTCTGTATCCTGTGCCTGGCCTCCTGTTTCCACTTCCTAGTTTCATTACTTTGCATTTACTCGGGTTGAACTTCAACAGCCATTTGCCATTTGCCATTTGCCATTTGCCATTTGTGTGCGTGTGCGTGTGTGTGTGTGTGTGTGTGCGTGTGTGTGCGTGTGTGTGTGTGTGTGTGTGTGTGTGTGTGTGTGTGTGTGTGTGTGTGTGTGTGTGTGTGTGTGTGTGTGTGTGTGTGTGGAAAAAAAAAAAAAAAAAAGTAGTTAGTAAACAGTTGATTGACAGTTGAGAGGCGGGCCGAGAGAGCAAAGCTCAACCCCCGCAAAAACACAACTAGTAAACACAACTAGTAAACACACACACAGGAAGCAGCCCGTAGCAGCTGGTAACGGCCAGGTACCTATTTACTGCTAGGTAACAGGCGCATCAGGGTTATGGAAACTCTGCCCATCTGTCTCCGCCGGGTTCGACGATCGAACCCCGGTCTCTAGGTCCACGAGTCTAGAACGCTGACCACTCTGCCACCCAGCCATATTTGTGTGTGTGTACGTGAGTGTGTGAGTGTGTGTGTGTGTGTGTGTGTGTGTGTGTGTGTGTGTGTGTGTGTGTGTGTGTGTGTGTGTGTGTGTGTGTGTGTGTGTGTGTGTGTGTGCTCACCTAGTTTTACTCACTTAGTTGTGCTGGCGAGGATTGAGCTCTGGCTCTTTGGTCCCGCCTCTCAACTGTCAATCATCTGGTGTACAGATTCCTGAGCCTACTGGGCTCTATCAAATCTACTTTTGAAACTGTGTATGGAGTCAGCCTCTACCATATTATTACATAAAGCATTCCATTTGTTAACTACTCTGAAACTAAAAAAAAAAATAATGTCTCTGTGGCTCATCTGGGTACTAAGTTTCCACCTGTGTCCCCCCTTATTCATGTTCCACCCGTGCTAAAGGGTTTGTCTTTGTCTACCCTGTCAATTTCCCAGAGAATTTTGTAGGTGATAATCATGTCTCCCCTTACTCTTCTGTTTTCCAGGGATGTGAGGTTCAGCTCCCATTGCCTTTCCTCATAGCTCATACCTCTCAGTTCCCTGACTAGTCTGGTGGCATACCGCCGAGTCTTCTGTAACTTCGTCTTGTGTTTAACTGGGTATGGTCTACAGGCTGGAGCTGCATACTCCGGGATTGGTCTTACATAAGTGGAATACAAGGTCCTGAACGATTCCTTACACAAGTTTCTAAAGTCAGCTATTATGGTTGCCAGTCTAGCATATGCTGCTGATGATATCCTTTTGATGAGGGCGTCTGCGGACAGGTTCGGTATTACATGAACCCCCAGATCTTTCTCTGTATTTGACTCTAGCAGGATTTACACCTTCCAAATAGTACATTGTGTTCAGTCTTCTGTTCCCGTCGCCTAATTTCATTACTTTACACTTTCCTGAGTTGAACTTTTGTAGCCATTTTCTAGACCATTCCACCAGTTTGTCTACATCGTCCTGTAGTATCTGTCTATCTTCATCTGTCTTGATTCTTCTCATAATTTTTGCATCATCAGCAAATATTGAGAGAAATAAGTCTATACCCTCTGGAAGCTAGTTTACATATATTAGGAACAGGATGGGTCCATGTACAGAGCTCTGTGGAACCCCGCTGGTGACATCTCGCCACTCTTATGTCTCGGCCCTCACATATACTAGCTGTTTCCTGTTGCTTAGATATTCCCTTATCCACTGGAGCACAGTACCATTAACACCTGCCTGTTGCCCCAACTTTTGTAACAGCCGTTTGTGAGTTACTGTGTAAAAGGCTTTCTGACAGTGTACGAAAATGCAGTCTGCCTACCCTTCTCTTTCTTGCCTAATTTGTGTTACTTAGTCATAGAATTGTATTAAACTTGTGAGGCAGGATTGTGTGTGTTTTTGTGTGAGTGTGTGTGTGTGTGTGTGTGTGTGTGTGTGTGTGTGTGTGTGTGTGTGTGTGTGTGTGTGTGTGTGTGTGTGTGTGTGTGTGTGTGTGTGTGTTTACTAGTTGTGTTTTTGCGGGGGTTGAGCTTTGCTCTTTCGGCCCGCCTCTCAACTGTCAATCAACTGTTTACTAACTACTTTTTTTTTTTTTTTTTTTTTTTTTCCCACACCACACACACACACACCCCAGGAAGCAGCCCGTGGCAGCTGACTAACTCCCAGGTACCTATTTACTGCTAGGTAACACGGGCACTTAAGGTGAAAGAAACTTTGCCCATTTGTTTCTGCCTCGTGCGGGAATCGAACCCGCGCCACAGAATTACGAGTCCTGCGCGCTATCCACCAGGCTACGAGGCCCCTGTGTGTGTGTGTGTGTGTGTGTGTGTGTGTGTGTGTGTGTGTGTGTGTGTGTGTGTGTGTGTGTGTGTGTGCGTGTGTGCGTGTGTGTGTGTGTGTGCGTGTGTGTGTGTATGTGCGCGCGCGCGTGTATTTAATTGTGAAATCAAATTTTGTTAGGTGAATATGATACAGTGATTGTAGTATAAAAGCGGATTATCTATGCCAAATTGCCTGCGATAAAGATATATAAGGCAGGAGTTACAAGGTAGAATATATGCTTGCCAAAACGTTTCTTATAGAATTAGTGAGGCAGAAGGTCGCACTGCGCATGTGAGTTGTACAGTGATGCAATCATATACAGAAAATTACGATCCAAAAAACTTTTTTCTCAATAATGCATCTTTAAACTGCCCTGAGAACGCCAACTTTTCAACTTGGCCCAGAATACGCTACAGACTTTACACAAGGAGTATTAAGTTTTCAGCTGTTGTATTTTATGACTTTGAGAATATCTTCAAAGTATTCTAATACAGTGTTTGTAAGTTTTTACTTACGCCGAATTTCTTTTATTTTTTTAGGGAGGAAATGTCAGATGACAGATTTTGAGGGTGATGGGAAGAATGATGTTACAATACACTGGACTCTGCTTTGAAAGTCATACGTTTGCAAATCTGGAGGTATTTCTGGCACTCGATTTCACTAAATTCGAAGAAAAAGACACACAATCTCATCTCAAAAATGTATTTAAGTTATATGATTTCGATAATTTGCTTTAAGCATTGATGCAATGGTCGAGTCGTCTTTCTGCTTGGTTGAAGTCGAATAGATTAGGCATTAAAGTTTAAAAAATTTAGTGCAGACTATCGTACAGTTCATTTTGAAACATAACAATGATTTTCTCTTATAAAGTGGAGCCAAACAGAGCACGATTGTTATAGAGAGTATTCGCACTAAAAGACTTTAAAAGCTCTGAGACATTTCTCTCCTGGAAGAAAACAGAAGAAGCCTAAGTATTGAAATTCCCTGAGAATGTGGTGAGAGTCAAGGCACTGAAGCCACAGGAAGGAAGACCCAAGTTCTAATGACTGCGATCATCTGCCTTCTCCTCCTTCAGTCTCCCCAAGACGCCTCACAGCATTGGATAAAGTGAATGAATAAAAACGACATTATGAAAATCAGTTGAGGGAAATGAAAGGGAATGTTATACGAGATGATGAGAGCGGGAGAGAGGGAACGGTGAAGTAATTAAGTGCTGGAGGGTGTCTCCCTCACCACCAACAGTTGGTGCTGAAGGGTGTCTCCCTCACCACCAACAGGGAGTGCTGGAGGGTGTCTCCCTCACTACCAACAGTAAGTGCTGGAGGGTGTCTCCCTCACTACCAACAGTAAGTGCTGGAGGGTGTCTCCCTCACCACCAACAGTGAGTGCTGGTGGGTGTCTCCCTCACCACCAACAGTAGGTGCTGAAGGGTGTCTCCCTCACCAACAGAGAGTGCTGGAGGATGTCTCCTTCACCAACAACAGAGAGTGCTGGAGGGTGTCTCCCTCACCACCAACAGGGAGTGCTGGAGGGTGTCTCCCTCACCACCAACAGTAAGTGCTGGAGGGTGTCTCCCTCACCACCAGCAGGGAGTGCTGGAGGATGTCTCCCTCACCACCAACAGAGAGTGCTGGAGGGTGTCTCCCTCACCACCAACAGGAAGTGCTGGAGGGTGTCTCCCTCACCACCAACAGTCAGTGCTGGAGGATGTCTCCCTCACCACCAACAGGGAGTGCTGGAGGGTGTCTCCCTCACCACCAACAGTAAGTGCTGGAGGGTGTCTCCCTCACCACCAGCAGGGAGTGCTGGAGGATGTCTCCCTCACCACCAACAGAGAGTGCTGGAGGGTGTCTCCCTCACCACCAACAGAGAGTGCTGGAGGGTGTCTCCCTCACCACCAACAGAGAGTGCTGGAGGGTGTCTCCCTCACCACCAGCAGGGAGTGCTGGAGGATGTCTCCCTCACCACCAACAGAGAGTGCTGGAGGGGTGTCTTCCTCACCACCAACAGGAAGTGCTGGCGGGTGTCTTCCTCACCACCAACAGAGAGTGCTGGAGGGTGTCTCCCTCACCACCAACAGGGAGTGCTGAAGGGTGTCTCCTTCACCACCAACAGGGAGTGCTGGAGGATGTCTCCCTCACCACCAACAGAGAGTGCTGGAGGGTGTCTCCCTCACCACCAACAGGGAGTGCTGGAGGATGTCTCTCTCACCACCAACAGGGAGTGCTGGAGGATGTCTCCTTCACCACCAACAGGGAGTGCTGGAGGATGTCTCCCTCACCACCAACAGTAAGTGCTGGAGGGTGTCTTCCTCACCACCAACAGGAAGTGCTGGAGGGTGTCTCCCTCACCACCAACAGGAAGTGCTGGAGGGGTGTCTTCCTCACCACCAACAGGGAGTGCTGGAGGGTGTCTCCCTCACCACCAACAGTAAGTGCTGGAGGGTGTCTCCCTCACCACCAACAGGGAGTGCTGGAGGGTGTCTCCCTCACCACCAACAGTAAGTGCTGGAGGGTGTCTCCCTCACCACCAACAGGGAGTGCTGGAGGGTGTCTACCTCACCACCAACAGGGAGTGCTGGAGGGTGTCTCCCTCACCACCAACAGAAAGTGCTGGAGGGTGTCTTCCTCACCACCAACAGGAAGTGCTGGAGGGTGTCTCCCTCACCACCAACAGGGAGTGCTGGAGGGTGTCTCCCTCACCACCAACAGGGAGTGCTGGAGGGTGTCTCCCTCACCACCAACAGTAAGTGCTGGAGGGTGTCTCCCTCACCACCAACAGGGAGTGCTGGAGGGTGTCTCCCTCACCACCAACAGTAAGTGCTGGAGGGTGTCTCCCTCACCACCAACAGGGAGTGCTGGAGGGTGTCTTCCTCACCACCAACAGGAAGTGCTGGAGGGTGTCTCCCTCACCACCAACAGTAAGTGCTGGAGGGTGTCTCCCTCACCACCAACAGGAAGTGCTGGAGGGTGTCTCCCTCACCACCAACAGGAAGTGCTGGAGGGTGTCTTCCTCACCACCAACAGGAAGTGCTGGAGGGTGTCTCCCTCACCACCAACAGGGAGTGCTGGAGGGTGTCTCCCTCACCACCAACAGGAAGTGCTGGAGGGTGTCTTCCTCACCACCAACAGGAAGTGCTGAAGGGTGTCTCCCTCACCACCAACAGGGAGTGCTGGAGGGTGTCTCCCTCACCACCAACAGGGAGTGCTGGAGGGTGTCTCCCTCACCACCAACAGTAAGTGCTGAAGGGTGTCTCCCTCACCACCAACAGGAAGTGCTGGAGGGTGTCTCCCTCACCACCAACAGGGAGTGCTGGAGGGTGTCTCCCTCACCACCAACAGGGAGTGCTGGAGGGTGTCTCCCTCACCACCAACAGGGAGTGCTGGAGGGTGTCTCCCTCACCACCAACAGGGAGTGCTGGAGGGTGTCTCCCTCACCACCAACAGGGAGTGCTGGAGGGTGTCTCCCTCACCACCAACAGGGAGTGCTGGAGGGTGTCTCCCTCACCGCCAACAGGGAGTGCTAGAGGATGATTCCAAATGCCCAAAAGTCTGTTTCATGTATTTACAATGTAAGCGGAGTAAAGACAAGTATTCAAACGCACTTTTTCATAAGAACATAAAAACAAAATAATGAATACTTCCACAAATTTGTGTAAAAAAGACAAATTTATATGCAGACATCGACACTAAATATGCATGTAGTGACACAAATACCCGAACGTTGACTTAAATATTCCTAGATATATGCATATTATGTGTATCGTCCCAATGTTCATTTCTAGATATATGAACGTATATTAGACACAGAGGAACGTATATAGACAGAAAGGAACGTTCATAGACAGAAAGGAACGTTCATAGACAGAAAGGAACGTTCATAGAAACAAAGCAACGTTCATAGACACAAAGGACCCTACCCATACAGTAATTAGTGTTCTCCCTGAGTTGGCATAATTGGTGAATCAATAATTGTTCATCATTAATTTACTTTGAAATTGAGGTAATTAAGAGACTACAGATTATTTATACTATTAAAAAAATATTTATATACATATAAAAAAATTATTTTACTATACATTGTAAGTAGCAAATAATAACACAAGACATAACAAAAATTACGTTTTGGTATTATTGAAAAAATAACACAATTGTTTAGTTTGGAAAAGCACCAATACATTGTTTATGTTCCGTGAATAATCACAATAGTTTCTGGGGGGTACTGAAGTAAACGGTGGGGGTCGAACCCCATCACTTTGGGATGCAATACGACGATAACAACATTGTGATCACCGGGGATGTAAACTTAGGCGATGTGAGGGGGGGGGGGCAGCGGTGCTCTTACTGGGGGAAGGAGATGCAGATAGTGGAAGACAGGGGATTCCTATTCCTCTCTCCAGGGATGGAGGAGAGACTTGAGGAATGGATAGTGGAACTGAAATGCTGTCACCAGGAATTGGAGAGGCAGGGAACAGGGAGGAGACTACCAGTAGTGCTGAGGTTATGATTCAACCCGTCTTCTTAGCAATAACATCGCTTTCCGCTCGTATGCGCGCTATGGCCAAAAGTGGACATAATTTGAAATAAAATCGACTCACAGAAGTGACGTTCTGTTCCGTTTTCTGTTTGAGTCGTCCGGCTTACACGGAAAGGTTAGGAGAGGAAACTTTCAATCAACATTTTTCATAAAAATTTGAAACTTTATGAGAATTTCCTGCCCACCTAACCTAGCAGAGGACCCTTAACTTACTGTTGTTGAAAAAAAAAAATCCCAAATTTATTTTAATTTTTTTTTTAATTTTCAAATTACGTCCACTTTCGGCCATACGGGCAAACGGCCAAAAGCGACGTTATTTTTAAGACCACATGTTGTATAATTAGGTGTGAGTAGTAAGGGCTCCCGCTAGGGAATGGATATCATTATAAAGGAGATATCCTCCGGGCAATTCAGGGTGAATGCCGCTACTGCGACAATAAGTCAATACTAATATTGATCCGTCGTTGGTTCAGCCTTACTCGTGAAAGTGTAACTCGGTGGGAATTATAGCTCTGGTGTTGTTGGAATATGATATAATATGGTTATAGGGGGTGATACAGTGCTGTTATAAAGAGGGATTGTTGTTATAGGAGTGATATGGTGTTGTTACTGGTGTGATATAGTGTTGTTATAGGAGTGATATTGTGTTGTCATAGGCGTAATATAGTGTTGTTATCGGAGCGGTATAGTGTTGTTACAGGAGTGATATAGTGCTGTTATAGGAGTGAGTGTTGTTACTGGAGTGATATAGTGCTGTTATAAGAGTGAGTGTTGTTACTGGACTGATATAGTGTTGTTATAGGAGTGATATTGTGTTGTCATAGGCGTAATATAGTGTTGTTATAGGAGCGGTATAGTGTTGTTACAGGAGTGATATAGTGCTGTTATAGGAGTGAGTGTTGTTACTGGAGTGATATAGGGATATTATAAGCGTAATACAGTGTTGTTTCATGAGTGATATAATGTTGTAATAGAAATGATAAGACAACATATCACATATGACAACATATAAACTGTTATATGAGGATATAGTGTTATATAGGAATGATAAAGGGTTACTATATCAATGCTATAGTGTTATTATAGGAATGATATAGTGTTATTATATCAATGTTATAGTGTTATTATAGGAATGATATAGAGTTATTATATCAATGATATAGTGTTATTATATCAATGTTATAGTGTTATTATATCAATGTTATAGTGTTATTATAGGAATGATATAGAGTTATTATATCAATGATATAGTGTTATTATAGGAATGACATAGAGCTATTATATCAATGATATAGTGTTATTATAGGAATGATATAGAGCTATTATATCAATGATATAGTGTTATTATAGGAATGACATAGAGCGTTTGGCTGTTATATAAAGTTGTTTTCCGGGTGTTATAGTGTTGTTATAGGAGTGATACAGTCATTATCCTTTCATAGGGGATCCAGTGTATTAGTAGAGTGAAGTAGTGTTGTTATTCAGTGGCTATTGTGTTGTTGAAGGTGTTGTGAAGGCGATGAGTCACAATAACGGGGCTGAAGACATAATGACCAAACCACACATCGGAAGAAGAAGAAACGACGACGTTTCGCTCCATCCTGGGCCGTTATCAAGACCAAAACGGACCGAAACGTCGTCTTTTCGTCAAAAGCTGAACAGTGCAAACTGAAATTAGCAGGTCCATTGTTCACCAGAATGAAATGGGTCACGTTAAACATGTGTATGGGGGCAAGTGACAAAATCAGCAGACTAACAGACGTTGTCACAGCTTGAATAAGACTTGGCTACAGGTATCTCTAAGCACATGTATCAAAATTGAACGGAAATATTGCACTGTAATTTTTATTGGACATGTACATGATTAGAATAAATTCGAACATACCAAAACACAAACACTGATAATTTATTTTTAAATCATTTCACTGTTTTTTTATGAACACTGAAGTATCACTCAAGTAGAACACTTGGAAGTAACTTGTTAACTGATATAACTGTTACAACAGAATCTGGTGCAGGTATAACGGTGAAAACAATAAATGATGTAAAAATAACTGACAACATCATCTGTTGTAAAAAATAGCTGTGTTTTTTTATAATTTAATTATAAATTAACAGTGTTTGTTGCAGTGACACCTGCGACAACAGTGTCTGGTGCAGTGATAACCAAAGGAAAAGTAGAGTTAACAAGTTCATTGATGTCGCGCAGATGAGGCTTGAAACACTCCAGGGTGATCGGACAACATTTTTTTATACCCGATAAAGTCAGGCCAAAGATGACAAATCGAGTCTGAGTTTGCGGTACCCACGGACATCAATGATGTAGTGACGTGATGTGTTAGGTAACGCGTGATGTAGTGACGTGACGTGTTAGGTAACGCGTGCTGTAGTGACGTGATGTGTTAGGTAACGCGTGATGTAGTGACATGATGTGTTAGGTAACGCGTGATGAAGTGACGTGATGTGTTAGGTAACGAGTAACACAGTTGGACGGGTGTAGCGTCCTGAGATCACGGTTCCGGTACATCAATGATGTACTGACGTATTCCAAGAACGTTGATCGTTAACCACAAATAACGTTGTGATTGATCCCTCTTTGTTCTGGCCAATCAATACTGACTGCTCTTCAGTAGCTACAATTAACACCTTCCGGGTCTAGGGTTCTAGAGGGAGAGAGAGTTGCTGTGTCCGGCAGCCATCGTTACCACCGCCAGTGTACGATAGCTATAATTACGTTCGTGACTCATTCTTATTTGTATCATACGAATATTTCCTCACTTTTCGTTGTCAGCAATTTTTTAAGATCTTAAGTATTCGTGCACCTCTGGTGGTATTTAAGAGTGCTTAATCGACTTTATTGTTTTAAAATTATTTTAAGCTCTCTTAGGCACATATATCAAACATGAACCTTTTGCTTTGAACATAAGTTGCCTGAGACTCTTATTGTCTCTTTTAATACTTACTCTGTCATTTGAGGTATAACCAAAACTTAATATGATATTAAATAGCACTGTTCACCGTATGATCTTCTTCTTGAGGTTATCTTGAGATGATTTTGGGGCTTTAGTGTCCCCGCGTTCCGGTCCTCGACCAGGCCTCCACCCCCAGGAAGCAGCCCGTGACTGCTGACTAACACCCAGGTACCTATTTTACTGCTAGGTAACAGAGGCATAGGGTGAAAGAAACTCTGCCCATTGTTTCTCGCCGGCGCCTGGGATCGAACCCAGGACCACAGGATCACAAGTCCAGCGTGCTGTCCGCTCGGCCAACCGGCTCCCTTCTATGATGACATAGACCGGGCAATTATTAGCGAGCTAACCCCTTAAATACAATTATGTGGTTTGACAATGAGTTGTACTGTGTAGTTTCACCGTCTTCTCGCTCTATCACCAGTGGCAGGCCACACTCGACTTCCCTGACAGATGCCTTAGTCAAACTCATTCATATCACACTTGATATCTTCGCTTGGGCAGGCTTCGCTTAAGACGGTTACAATCCTAATGTTACATTTGTTGACATCGTTGGCGGCTCTAATCTCCGCTAACACCATCATATCAACGTACAGCGATACTATATGACTGGGGCGGCACTGTTGTCATGCCTGGCACTGTTGTCGTACCCGCGTGATGCGTTGTTGTCTAGTTAACACAAGGTTTTAGTCACAAATAGTAAATTTACTCTTTTCTAACCCGTGAACTTCACTTCATAATATCACTTGGCATTGATTCGTCTCTCTAGCGCTAAAATGTTAACCGATATGAGTTACTATTCGAGGAGCGCGTGAGTGTGTACTCACTTGTTTTACTTGCGCCGGTTGTGCTCCGGCTCTTTGGTCCCGTCTCTCAACTGTCCATCAACCGGTGTACTGATGTGTGTACACCGGTAATCAACCGGTGTGTGTGTGTGTGCGCGCGTGCTGGCGTCGGGGACAGGAAGACAGGGAGCGGAGACACCCGCCATGATGGCCGGGGGAGCGTGTGTTGATAACACAACTAGTAGGTGAAGACGCCGCGACTCTAACTTTTTAACGGACCCGGTGTCCATTAGTGTAACGAGATGGACTGGTGATTTGTGGGATGGAATGGTGGTGGAGGCGGTCTGAGATGATGGAATAGGGATACGAAAGGAATAAGGGACAAAGGCATGAATGATATGGAGAATTATTAGAGACAAATTGAGAGAGAGAGAGAGAGAGAGAGAGAGAGAGAGAGAGAGAGAGAGAGAGAGAGAGAGAGAGAGAGAGAGAGAGAGAGAGAGAGAGAGAGAGAGCGAGAGAGAGAGGGGGAGAGAGAGAGAGAGAGAGAGAGAGAGAGAGAGAGAGAGAGAGAGAGAGGGAGAGGGAGAGAGAGAGAGAGAGAGAGAGAGAGAGAGAGAGAGAGAGAGAGAGAGAGAGAGAGAGAGAGAGAGAGAGAGAGAGAGAGAGAGATTGCAGGACGTTACAAGATGCCCTTGAAAAACTTCAATGTTATGTAACGATGATGGGTAAGGGGAAAAGAAGTGATTATAATCACAACGATAACACCGGAGGCAAACATAAACTCAGTAATTTCGGCAGTATATGGGACGTTGTCAAATCTTCGAACCGCGTTCAGAAACCTACATCACGACTCCTTTAAGGAAATATTCTTCACATTTCTTTGTCCAAATCTGGAATATGCAGCACTGGCATGGAATCCACGCCTAGTGAAGCATAAAACCAAAACATACAAGTACAGAGATGTTCAGTAAGATAAGCGTTTGTGATAAATGGTCTTAAGCTATGAAGATTGGCTAAAAGAACTACTGTTGTGCTTACAACCCTGGAGTACAAATGAAACAGACGAGATATGATCACGGCATACAAGACACTGAGCAGAGTAGACAAGGTGGACGAGGACAGTCTCTATAAATTAAGGGAACGGGGGACAACAGGACATAACTAGAAGCTGGAAAAGCAACTGATTAGAAGAAATGTAGAGAAGTTCTCGTACTCTGTACAAGCAATGATCAAGCCCTGAAAAAAAAAAGTTGGTATGCCACTTCTTTCCGCAACTTTAATACTATATTCGACAAGGAATTCTATCATTAGGATAATTAAATAACAATGCAACAGTTTCAACAGTGCTAGTGTTTGGTGCCACTCCCCTGGCGATATTGATAAGTATTGATAACTAAATAAGTATATAAGATGAATATCATGCAGGAATCGGAGCAAGAGCAGGAACGAGAAATTTTAATGAAGAAAGGCAAGAGCGTAAGAGACATAAGAGACAAGCACGTAGATAAACGGAAGACGTGAGGAAACTCAGAGTGGAGAGATGGAAGCAGGAATAAGTGATACAATAAAATAGTAAGGTTATGAAAGAGAAACATGAAAGTGGATTATCGGAGAGGATAGGGAGGAAGGAGTGGATAATGGTGTAAAAGAAGATGGTTCAAGAGACAGCAGAAAAGAGACTTCAAAGGAGAAAGTCTGAATGAAAGCTAAATATATTCTGTAGTTTTGCGTCTCTATCAGATATACTGACTCTAAAGAATCAGCTTCTCTCAGAACTCTCCATTGAAAACCCCCCCTCAACTTCCTTTATCCTTCCTGTACCCTTAGCCCCCTCCTCCTTAACCCCGCTTAACCCTTTCCCTCTTAACCCCCTTAACCCCCTCCCTCTTAACCCTCTGCCCCTTAACACCCTCCCACTTAACCGCCTTAACCCCCTCCCTCTTAACCCTCTGCCCCTTAACACCCTCCCACTTAACCCCCTTAACCCCCTCCCTCTTAATCTTCTGCCCCTTAACACCCTCCCACTTAACCCCCGCCACATCTCCCACACTCACGCCCACGTAGAATATCAACATCAAATTTTAATATCCAGATTTATGGCCGGGGGCAGAAATTATTCTCCCGGTGTCCACAAAGGGAGGAATTCTCATAAAGCGAAGATCTTGGCTGATTTGTCAGCATCTGGAGTCATCTTGGAGGAGGAGGAGGGAGTCAGAGCTCTCCCAGCCCCACCTCTTCTTCTTTATGCCTGAGGGATCACCTCCCTCCTCGGGCGTCATTATTACCTCCAAAACTCTTCAGCTCTCCTTAACTTTATGTTTTATGTCTGATGTCTGCTCATGTCTCCGTCTGTGCCTCGTCTTCGGCCTCTCTATTTCTATCTATGTCTTGTTTTATTTAGTTTTCCTTCTGACTTCCAATCGGTTTCCTAGTCAGCAGTATCATTGACCTTTATTGGTTTCTTTTAACGTGCAGCTCTCTGTAAACAGTGTTGACTGTAGCCATAAGTATTCACTAGGACTAAACAGTGTTCACCGTACAAATAACTACCGCTTGTACAAAAGTGTTCACTGTACCCATAACTACTGCTAAGACTAAACAGTCATCACTATGCCCATAGACTACCGCTAGGACTAACTGATTAATTTATAGCAATCAACAATTATATTGACTTATTGCGAAAACATATTTGATCAAACAGAACATAAACGGAACTTCTAACCCATTGCGTGTGGTAGTTCAAACTCCGAGATTCGGAATCATTTACACAACAACAAAAACAACAATACATCTTGGTGCTGAGGTCTACTTGACAAGCACAAAAGCGTCGCCATTTTCCCCAAAAAGCTTCTATGAAATGCTGGTAGTAATTTACGGGCCGCTGGCCAGAGTTGTGACCAGGTTCAGGTGTGTTGAGCCGCCTCAGATTATACGACCTTGATTCCCACACCTGCGGTGACCAGGTACTGTGCTGGGCTCCCACACCAGCGGTGATCAGGTACTGTGCTGGGCTCCCACCCCAGCGGTGACCGGGTACTGTGCTGGGCTCCCACCCCAGCGGTGACCGGGTACTGTGCTGGGCTCCCACACCAGCGGTGACCAGGTACTGTGCTGGGCTCCCACACCAGCGGTGACCAGGTACTGTGCTGGGCTCCCACCCCAGCGGTGACCGGGTACTGTGCTGGCCTCCCACACCAGCGGTGACCAGGTACTGTGCTGGCCTCCCACACCAGCGGTGACCGGGTACTGTGCTGGGCTCCCACACCAGCGGTGACCAGGTACTGTGCTGGGCTCCCACACCAGCGGTGACCGGGTACTGTGCTGGGCTCTCACACCAGCGGTGACCAGGTACTGTGCTGGGCTCCCACACCAGCGGTGACCGGGTACTGTGCTGGCCTCCCACACCAGCGGTGACCGGGTACTGTGCTGGGCTCCCACACCAGCGGTGACCGGGTACTGTGCTGGGCTCATATACAATTCTCAGCCACGGTTGTGTTCCCGTTTAAGTGGCCATTAAACATATTTGCCTGTTCAAATTCCAGACATTTTTGGGGTAATGTTTCATCCTATTTATTAACCCTGATTAAAGATATTTAGCCAGAATTTTTTTTTGTAATGCAAAACATTACTGAAAATGGCGAGTTCGCCCTAAAATTAGTGTCGAAGTTAAAATTAAATAAAGTACTGCTTTCAAAATCTCTAATATGAAGCCGTTCAGACTTTTTTCAACAGGTTTGTCCCATTATAGGAAGTTGAATTTTAAGCTTAAGTTTCTGAATTATGTTTTACTTGAGCGAGTGCGACTGTTTCACTTTCATTGTTCTTCTCCTCTTTTGCAGGTGAGTGGGGCCTTGGTGGTTATTGCAGGTGAGTGGGGCCTTGGTGGTTATTGCAGGTGAGTGGGGCCTTGGTGGTTATTGCAGGTGAGTGGGGCCTTGGTGGTTATTGCAGGTGAGTGGGGCCTTGGTGGTTATTGCAGGTGAGTGGGGCCTTCGTGGTTATTGCAGGTGAGTGGGGCCTTGGTGGTTATTGCAGGTGAGTGGGGCCTTGGTGGTTATTGCAGGTGAGTGGGGCCTTGGTGGTTATTGCAGGTGAGTGGGGCCTTGGTGGTTATTGCAGGTGAGTGGGGCCTTGGTGGTTATTGCAGGTGAGTGGGGCCTTGGTGGTTATTGCAGGTGAGTGGGGCCTTGGTGGTTATTGCAGGTGAGTGGGGCCTTGGTGGTTATTGCAGGTGAGTGGGGCCTTGGTGGTTATTGCAGGTGAGTGGGGCCTTGGTGGTTATTGCAGGTGAGTGAGGCCTTGGTGGTTATTGCAGGTGAGTGGGGCCTTGGTGGTTATTGCAGGTGAGTGGGGCCTTGGTGGTTATTGCAGGTGAGTGAGGCCTTGGTAGTTATTGCAGGTGAGTGAGGCCTTGGTGGTTATTGCAGGTGAGTGAGGCCTTGGTGGTTATTGCAGGTGAGTGTGCCCTTGGTGGTTATTGCAGGTGAGTGGGCCCTTGGTGGTTATTGCAGGTGAGTGGGGCCTTGGTGGTTATTGCAGGTGAGTGGGGACTAAGGTGGGTGATTTCAGATATGGTATATCAGACACACAACCTATCCTCTTGTTTTCATAATATATTTTGTAACCAAGTGATCGATCGTACCAATATGTATTAGTGGAGCCCCTATACGCCAGGTGCAGTACTGTTTGTTGGAGTCCGGACAAATATAAAGCCATTGGAAAAATGGGGACATGAATATGAAGTGTATGATACTATGAGGAATATTAAAATGGTTAACAGGGACATCCGACGTGAGTAAACGGAATGAACTGCAGAAGGCAATCAGAACTAAAGAGGTATGTCGCTTTATATGAAGATTTGATATATAGATCTAGTAGGTCGGGAACCTGGCAAAGCAGGACTCGAGAGCAGACAATTGCTCATATATATATATATATATATATATATATATATATATATATATATATATATATATATATATATATATATATATATATATATATATATATATATATATATATATATATATATATATATATATAAATATATATACCCGCATTGAACATACCATACCCGCATTGAACAACACCTCGACATCCTCACAGACCAACATGACCTCAGCACTGAAACAAGGATTATCAAGAAACTAACAACATTATATGGAGGACCTATGGCAATTCCACGACCAAGAGTGGTTACGACCACTTCCTGAACCTTGCAGGAATTAACCTCACTGAGGACCAAGTCACTCTCCTAAATCTGGGCATAAACTGTCATGTTATGTCCAGACCGAGTGAGATGGCCCGGAAAGTAGAGTTGGAAATTCTGTTGGACGACATATTCGACCTCGAGACACAAAAGAAGGTCACTACCAAAGATACCTTACAAGCAGAACTTATTGCAGAAGGAGGAAAGAATCGAGGCAATTACAGAAGCACCATACTGTCCCCCGAGCTCAAAGCGGCAGCTAAAAGCCTTCGTGAGAACAAGGAGATAGTTGTCAGGAGAGGTGACAAGTCGCCAATATATGTCATTCTTAAAAAAGACGAATATCTGGCGAAAATGAACATCATACTCTCTGACCAAACTAAGTTCCAAAGGGTAACGAAGGACACTACAGCCAAATTAAAAGCAAAGGTCAACAAACTGATCGAAACTGTGAACGCCAAGAAATCCGGACTCCACCTGCCAAAGATCATTGGGGAATATAAACCTGGATATGCGTATGGAAATGTCAAGACACACAAGCCTGGAAACCCACTTCGGCCAATCATTAGCCAGATACCCACACCCACGTACAGACTGGCGAAGCGACTCAACGGCCTGCTGACTCCTTATGTTCCCTGCGCCTTCAGCCTGAAGTCTCCAAAGGAATTTGTTGACTTACTGCGGGGCACACGGGCCACAGGGATAAGACCCTCGTTGGACGTAGAATCGCTGTTTACCAATGTACCTGTGGACGAGACAATCGGGATGATAGCCGACAGAGTGTATCGTGATCCAGCCTGTACTCCTCTTGACATACCAGAAAATATTCTGAGGAAACTACTCCAAGCTTGTACTAAAGAGGCACCCTTCTTGAGCCCGGATGGGCACATGTATAAGCAAGTAGATGGGGTCGCCATGGGTTCTCCCCTAGGTGTCCTGTTTGCAAACTTCTACATGGGTACCATCGAGCAAAAAGTCTTAGTCGACATGAACTTGAAACCGGCCATATACTGCAGGTATGTTGACGACATTTTTACACAGGTACCTGATGTCAGACATCTGCAGGAGCTGAAGGAGGCATTTGAGCAGAGTTCCGTGCTGCGTTTCACTTGCGAGATGGAAAAGGATGGGAAGCTGCCCTTTCTTGATGTAACAGTCATGGAAAAGAGCGGAGGTTTCCACACTGCAGTCTACACTAAGGAAACGAACATAGGAATGTGCCTAAATGCCAACAGCGACTGCCCAGACAGGTACAAGAGGAGTGTTGTTAACGCATATGTCGACCGTGCTCTCAGCCACAGCTCAGAATGGAAGGAAGTCGACGAAGAACTCTGTAGGGTAGGGCAGGTCCTAGTCAACAACGGCTTCTCCAATGGTTTCGTCGAAGACATCATAAGAAGGAAAGTGAAACGCCATGCAACCTCTAAAGAGACAACTAACACAACACCTATACCCCCTATTAGACTATTTTACAGGAACTTCTTTTCCACAGCTCATAAAACGGAGGAAAGGGTCCTGAAAGATATTGTTAATAGAAACGTTATCCCTACAGACAAAAATCAGAGGATACAACTGACGATTTACTATAAAACCAGAAAAACGGCCAGCCTACTCATGAGAAACTCTCCAGACACAAAACAGAACGCTTTAAAAGAGACTAACGTCGTCTATGCCTTCAAATGCCCTCTTGGGGACTGTAAGCTCCAAAAAACCCAGTATATAGACTAGACAACAACATCTCTTTCTAGGCGTTTAACGATGCATAAGCAACAGGGCTCCATTAAGGAACATATAATCTCTTCCCACAACCAAACCATCGCCAGAGAAATCCTAGTAAACAACACAGAAATCATCGATAGATACAGCGATAGCAGGCGGCTTGACGTTTGCGAGGCACTACACATCAAGAAGTCAACACCAGCAATCAACAGCCAATTAATGTACAACTATATTCTACCCACCTCAAGACTCCGCTCCAATATAAAAGCATCAAGAAATATGGACCAATAGGCTTTCTACAAATACTTCTATTCAATACCCATTGTTTCGTGTTCTGTCTTGTGTTGATGAAATTAATACCCTATTAATGCCACCTCTTGTTCTGTCTTGTGTTGAAGAAATTAATACCCTATTAATGCCACCTCCCCCCATCCACCTCACTCAAATGTAGATATAAAATCGGAGATGCGTAAGTTCTATTCAGTTGTGTATTTGTAAACTAAAGTCTTTGAAAATGTAATAAGTTTTACGAAACGCGCTCGTGTCGTGTCAGACTAGAAATAAAAATGAATTTTGGAGAATTGATTTTTGATTTACCACCAACAGTGAAAAGAAATGTACGAAAGATTGAGAAAATTTCGTGTTAGAATTATTAATCTTACTTTTTCGGTCATATTTAATAATATATGTCTACAGGAAAGACTGCTACCAAAATATACTAATATATATATATATATATATATATATATATATATATATATATATATATATATATATATATACATATACAATCTTTGGACAACACCCACCAGTGGGACTCGAACCCAGAAAGCACAACTACCTTCCAGTAGCTGGCATAACTAGTATGCTTTAACCCACTACGCCATCAGACCTTACAAAAGAAGTAGATAGTTCGAGATATATATATCTCAAACATCTCTACCTCCCGAAGGCACCAGATGAGTGAGGGGTCAGTCTGCAATTTTCGTCAAGCCACTGTCAATGTGAGAGAACTCGTGTCCAGCTTATAAGCCTATACTTGCATAAACCACAAGTGAAGATAAACAATCTTTGGACAACACCCACCAGTGGGACTCGAACCCAGAAAGCACAACTACCTTCCAGTAGCTGGCATAACTAGTATGCTTTAACCCACTACGCCATCAGACCTTACAAAAGAAGTAGATAGTTCGAGATATATATATCTCAAACATCTCTACCTCCCGAAGGCACCAGATGAGTGAGGGGTCAGTCTGCAATTTTCGTCAAGCCACTGTCAATGTGAGAGAACTCGTGTCCAGCTTATAAGCCTATACTTGCATAAACCACAAGTGAAGATAAACAATCTTTGGACAACACCCACCAGTGGGACTCGAACCCAGAAAGCACAACTACCTTCCAGTAGCTGGCATAACTAGTATGCTTTAACCCACTACGCCATCAGACCTTACAAAAGAAGTAGATAGTTCGAGATATATATATCTCAAACATCTCTACCTCCCGAAGGCACCAGATGAGTGAGGGGTCAGTCTGCAATTTTCGTCAAGCCACTGTCAATGTGAGAGAACTCGTGTCCAGCTTATAAGCCTATACTTGCATAAACCACAAGTGAAGATAAACAATCTTTGGACAACACCCACCAGTGGGACTCGAACCCAGAAAGCACAACTACCTATATGTATACAATATACATATATATATATATATATATATATATATATATATATGTATATATATATTCCCCCGCCGGCACTCCGTTGGTAATCTTGGGCATGGTATTTTATCAAATCACCTCATTCTTTGGGGGCACACGTGAGGAACACAAATGCAAACAAGCCTGAATGGTCCCCAGGACTATATGCAACCAAAAACTGACACCCCAGAAGTGACTCGAATAGCCTCGGCTAACATCCTCTTTTGTCTGGTCGTGTTGGTCGAGCGGTTAAGGGATCCTGTACGCCAGCAGAATGCTCCTGGCAGTATGGGTTCGAGTCACTTCTGGGATGTGAGTTTTCAGTTGCATGTAGTCCTGGGGACCATTCAAGCTTGTTCGCATATATATATATATATATATATATATATATATATATATATATATATATATATATATATATATATATATATATATATATATATATATATGTATGTATGTATGTATGTATTCACACTAGCATGCAAGGGCAAGTGTATACCGTATCAACGCTGACACAATCAGACTTTTTTTTTATAAACCAAGATATCTTACAATATATTCTCACATAATTGCGCCACAACAAGTATTTCTAGTTGCACGTGGGGCCTCATGCATGAAACTATTGTACTCGTTAGTAGAAAGTCAAACGTAACGAGTATACATACAAAGTAAAGGTCTCCCCCTCTCTCTCGCTCTGTGCATATATGAATTTTGGCTTAAGCTTCAGTGTACTGAACGTAACATAACTAAACAGTAATCCTCTCCTCCCATTTTGTTCTCCGAATTTATCGACGGAATACGTTCTCGTTATTTTATTTATTTAATGGAAGTATAAGTGGCCAGGACTCTGAATATTGCTCAAAAGTTTGGCCCGAGTGAACTCTTTGGTGTCTCTCTCACACGTCTTGTTTCGCCACTAGAGCCGATCCTCGTGTTGAATTACGTCCTCTGCAAGGTAAGGTCCTCCTAATGGTTAGACCTCCAACTCGCACTCTGGCAGTCATCTTTTACTCGACTGGTAAAGGAGAGTTACTCACCTATCGTTAATGGAGGTAATAGACCTATTTAACTTAAACTTACTGTTAATCAAGAGACTTCCATATGGTAGTCTCCACTCATCTATGATGAGTGAGAACGCCGACCTATTTCATGCAGGTCGGCGTTCAATTCCCGACCGTCCAAGTGGTTGGGCACCATTCCCCCTCCCCTTCCCATCCCAAATCCTTATCCTGACCCCTTCCCAGTGCTATATAGTCGTAATGGCTTGGCGCTTTCTCCTGATAACTCCCTTCCCTTCCACACATATAGTCATATAGAGATATGGTATATCTCTACATGCTATCACTCATATAGAGATATGGTATATCTCCACCCATATAGTCTCCTGTCCACCTCGGCAAGTGGTCTAACCTGCTCTCACGAGCTGACAAGCGGTTTATTGACAGTGACTCAGCCTTCCAGAAGCGCCAACCAGTCCTCAGTGAGATGATCCCACACGAGGTAATGGCTCCAACACCACTACGTAATTAGTGGTGTTATCTTCTCTCTATCCATGTTTGGTTAGGTTAAGGTTATTTTGGCTTAAGGTTTGATTACTATAATTTTTATTACGTTTAGTTACGCTAATATGGTGTAATATTGTCCACAATTTGATATATGGAATTCGAAACCAATTTAGGTGTACCCTTGAAATTAGTATATGGAAAACTCAATTCTTCAGACCGTTTCAAACAAAAGGTGATTAGCATATACTTTTTACATGTTAAGCAAACCATTTGCAATACAATAAACTTATAACTAGAGAATATTCTTTGTTTAGGACAGAGGGTCACGTTGCAGTTTACAATTAGACTATTATTGGAACCATAATATGCTTTCAGACCAACACAAATATCTGGATAACTACCCAGGTGGTTTGGTAGGGGGTTTGGTGACTTGATTAAATGGGTTTGTTCTGAGACCGGGCAGTTCTGCCATAAGACCTCCAACAAACCTATCGGGGTCGATGTTTATGAGTCCGAAGAAGCGTCAGTATTGATGGGACTATAATTTTGACGCCATGGTCAACAGCGTCAAAATTGTTGTCCTTTAAATGTGAGGACAGGTTGGGTGTATGGAATAATATCATATTTGTTGGTTACATTCCAGTTACATCAGAACTTTCAACCCTGCAGGTTTTACATTGTTTTATTTATTTTTAACTTTGAGAAGTTTCTAAACTGTGCAACTTTTTTTTAATATCACCCAAAGCTCACAACTCCCCCCTCATCCCCTACTAAATAGCTCACACACACTCCATGAACTTTACTGATTAACTCTGCTCATTCTAGTATTCTGTGATTCAATATATTAACCTAGAGAATCGTGTGACCAACGTGACTGAAGCTGCCAGTTACGGTATAGCTGGATCTCTGTCCCTGTCTCAATAGTGCGATCAGAAGCGAGTCTGAACGTCTCCCGCTTCTCGGGTATTATTTATAATCCTGATTCATAACCTGGATTTTGTACCTCACCCATATCGTTAATTGATCTTAATATTATTGATCTTTGTGATAGGACTGCTGTGGGTTACAAACATAGATGGAATTATTATTTATATAATATGTCCTTAGAGTTCACATTTATTTACTACCAACTAATATTTACTTTCTTCAATAAATATACCAAGAAATAAAACATGAATATAAAAGGCCTGGCCTGCACTGTGGGGAAATCTACTGGTGATTGATTTAATAATTTTAAGAGATTTTATTATTCTAAACGGACTGTATTTAATAATTTATTGTCACCAGTAAACTTACCTTCACACATTTTAGGAGTGTTTCATATTTTATTCTTACTGAAATTAAACGGTAGATTTTAGCTAAGATATTAAATTATTCTACTAATGCTTAATTACAGTATATTGGCCACAGCTGTTTCAGTAGCCTTAATTGGTCATCACACATCAGATACCCTTGGACATGTGCACTCCTGTGATTAATGGCGTCATGGTGGTCCTGGTATGGCCAGGTCAACTGTGTCTCATGTGGTCACACTCACCTGAAGATACAACACACCGTAACATGTGATCACTACATATATATACAGGTGTTACACCCGTACTTAAATTATTATAATAATGAGGCTTACCCTTGTGGGTGTTGTGTGCATGCATCCTAACGATCCATCCTAGTCACGGATAATAATTGGCCAATATAATCTTAACTAAAATATACCGAACTGGCACTTGCCTTGGACTTGCAGCAATTAGTGACTAATGTGAGTCACGTTGACTTTAAGGATTTGCGGGTAGAGTTAGTGGTCACGTGGTAGAGTTAGTGGTCACGTGGTAGAGTTAGTGGCCACGTGGTAGAGTTAGTGGCCACGTGGTAGAGTTAGTGGTCAGGTGGTAGAGTTAGTGGTCACGTGGTAGAGTTAGTGGTCACGTGGTAGAGTTAGTGGTCAGGTGGTAGTTAGTGGCCACGTGGTAGAGTTAGTGGCCACGTGGTAGAGTTAGTGGCCACGTGGTAGAGTTAGTGGTCACGTGGTAGAGTTAGTGGCCACGTGGTAGAGTTAGTGGCCACGTGGTAGAGTTAGTGGTCACGTGGTAGAGTTAGTGGTCACGTGGTAGAGTTAGTGGCCACGTGGTAGAGTTAGTGGCCACGTGGTAGAGTTAGTGGTCACGTGGTAGAGTTAGTGGTCACGTGGTAGAGTTAGTGGCCACGTGGTAGAGTTAGTGGTCACGTGGTAGAGTTAGTGGTCACGTGGTAGAATTAGTGGTCACGTGGTAGAGTTAGTGGCCACGTGGTAGAGTTAGTGTCAGGTGGTAGAGTTAGTGGTCACGTGGTAGAGTTAGTGGCCACGTGGTAGAGTTAGTGGTCACGTGGTAGAGTTAGTGGCCACGTGGTAGAGTTAGTGGTCACGTGGTAGAGTTAGTTGTCACGTGGTAGAGTTAGTGGTCACGTGGTAGAGTTAGTGGTCACGTGGTAGAGTTAGTGGCCACGTGGTAGAGTTAGTGGTCACGTGGTAGAGTTAGTGGCCACGTGGTAGAGTTAGTGGTCACGTGGTAGAGTTAGTTGTCACGTGGTAGAGTTAGTGGTCACGTGGTAGAGTTAGTGGTCACGTGGTAGGCTCAACAGCCTCGGGACGTGTCAGCTCCCCATCCGGGCCCTCCTAACACACCATCATGGCCGTGCTCTTGTTTACACTGTCTCCCTCCCTCCTCCTCGTCACTCTCAGGTGCCAAATTTATCGAGAAGAGTAAGGACGGTTTTGTATAATCTCATATTGTTATTGAATGTATAATTATTTGAGATTATATATATAATCTTAGACTGGGGTATTATTTATATATATATATATATATATATATATATATATATATATATATATATATATATATATATATATATATATATATATATATATATATGTCGTACCTAATAGCCAGAACGCACTTCTCAGCCTACTATGCAAGGCCCGATTTGCCTAATAAGCCAAGTTTTCATTAATTAATTGTTTTTCGATTACCTAACCTACCTAACCTAACCTAACCTAACTTTTTCGGCTACCTAACCTAACCTAACCTATAAAGATAGGTTAAGTTAGGTTAGGTAGGGTTCGTTAGGTTCGGTCACATATCTACGTTAATTTTAATTCCAATAAAACAAAATTGACCTCATACATAATTAAATGGGTAGCTTTGTCATTTCATAAGAAAAAAAATAGAGAAAATTTATTAATTCAGGAAAACTTGGCTTATTAGGCAAATCGGGCCTTGCATAGTAGGCTGAGAAGTGCGTTCTGGCTACTAGGTACGACATATATATATATATATATATATATATATATATATATATATATATATATATATATATATATATATATATATATATAGTAGGTCTGAACCCAACAATAATTAATATTAGATCATGATTCGTAATAACGTTGCTGAAGATATGATGAGCAAACCACACATCAGAAGATGAAGAAACGACGACACTTTGTTCCGTCCTGGACCAATATAAAGTCGCGTAATGAAATGAAAGTGCTCGAGATAGACAATATAAGGGAACAAAGGAAAGAGATAGACTCTTTCTTTTATTCTTATTATCTTCATCTTTCTCTGTCATTCATCCCACATCTCATCTCAGGCTCTTCCCTTATATTGTCTATCTCCTCCCCTCTCTTTCCACTACGTGACTTGGTAATGATCCAGGATGGGCGAAACGTCGTCGTCTCTTCATCTTGTCATCTTCTGATGTGTTGTTTGGATATCATTTATTATATTATTTCAGAACACGATTCATCGTGTTACTCTTGAAATTATATGGGACTCAAAACCCGGACTCACATAGTCTTGATCTGCTCAAATAACTAAGAACTTGTCAAATAACTTAGAATTAGTGAAATAAGCAAAACTTGGCAAATAAACCTAGAATCTGTCAAATAGCTTGTACTTGGCCGATAATCAATAACTGTTAAATGTAAATCATTTCACACCGATTGAACAGTGGTTTGGTCACTTTGAAATAATAACTCAAGCAGGTCGTTAATAAACATGATTTTCAATTTAATTAAAAACAAGAAACAACTTAAAAAATGACATAACCCTGTTTGTTATCGATATCTCCCTCGCTTGTTTGGTCAACGCAGTTTATCAAAGTGGGGTGGCCCACAAGACCAAAAAATATATTTATTAATTAATTTGTATAATTTAATACTACATGGGAGTTACCAGACGGTGCTCGAGTAGATCCCGCTAACCCTGTGGCCTCTCCCACACACCCTCCCAGGTCTACTCCCACACACGTCCTCCCACCACATCTGATACAAACACCCTCCCCATCTCTTCCAACACTCACACTCCCCATCACCCCATTCCATACCCCTATCACTCCTGATAACTGTAACCATTTTCGCAACACACACTGTCTTCCTTGTTGTATATTCCGCCAACCACCCTTTGAGACTAATACAATAATCCATCATCACGTAGTGTTGCGTGAGTCTAGCCATGATCGTCTGGCTTCCAAACTTTGCCAGGCAAACACAGAGGCAGATATTCTCCTTAATAAATAGATATGGTGTATCCGGTAGTGCCCGGGGTCTATATCTCTCTCCCTTCCTTCCTTTCTCCCTCCCTCTCAGTCTCCCTCCCTCTCAGTCTCTCTCTCTCTCCTTCCCCATTTTCTCTTCCTCTATCCCTTCCATTCTCTATATGGGTATAACAGGTTCGATTAACATAGAGTCATCAATATCGATATTAAATCAATGTTGAATCCATGTTATCGACGTTGAATCAACATTATTTGCGTTGAATCCACGTTATCGACGTTTATTCAACGTATAGAGCAGTCATAAAATATGTTGGTAAACACTATGGCAAATCAAACCCACATTTAAGGCTTCATAGGAGACGTTGGTTGTCGCAAATGGTGCTAATCCTATTTAATGAAGGGCGTGGGGGGGGGGGATCAACCCAAATCACATTATGACACTCGCTATACAATCACAATTTCTTGTGGAATGTTGCAAGAGGCTAGCCACAACCGTCTGGCCTCCAGCCTCGAACAAACTGATAAACAATCAGACAATATATATATTAAAATATGGATGGTATTATTTACCCATATGTAGTCATTGAGTGAAAAAATCGTGAGTGAGTGTAGTGTAGTGTAGACATTGAGTATCTCGACTTCTAAAGATATCACATAGCAACTCTAAGATACTACAAAATCCAACATGAGAAGGTTTTACTTCCGTGTTTCCCAGCTTATGTTGAGATACTGGACTATAAGACCGTTCTGGTCCCCGTAATCAGAGAATAAATCCCATATCACTCCCAGTTTGTCAAGAAGTTTCACCTTTGTCGTGAATCCATCACAAACTTCTATAGTAGACTGAAGCGGTGTTTTGACACTTTATCTACTGTGACTTATGATTTTCTTTTATGTTTCAATTACACATCTAGTTCTTAAAACCATTCAATTGTGCTTGTCAACATATTGTCTCCTTGAGAAGTTCCTCCCCTATTTGCACTCTTGCTAAACTGCTTTATCTGGAAACAGGTTTTGTATTCCTGGTCACCATTATGAGTTCTGAATTGCATAGACACACCCCTGGTAGTTATTGTTTTATCAAGCTTTTAACATCACTTCCAAGTTCACTATATTTTGATATGAGTTCATCTAGGATATCAGAGAAATTACTGTAAATTCCATTTTAATCAAGAGGTTTTTCAATTCACCTGACATTTAGCTTGCCAACAACAATTCACAGAATTTACAAAGTTTCTAACTAATACATACACTCATCAATGCAAATTGACAGGATATTGTAATATAGATGGATTCAACTATTAAAATTTAAAAAGGCTGATTACACGTGAATAGGAAGCTTAAATAAGGCAGAAGAGTGAGGTCCCCTGAGAGAGTCTTATCATTTTTTATGTCTACTGGTCTGGTTGACAGACGCTTTCTCTCTCTCTTTCTCTTTCTCTCTCTCTCTCTCTCTCTCTCTCTCTCTCTCTCTCTCTCTCTCTCTCTCTCTCTCTCTCTCTCTGTATCTGTCTCTCCCGTGACCAGGCTCGCACAGACTATCACATATTATGCAGATCTAAATATACTCAGGAGAGGTATACGTGAAACCCCTTATATTCATATAACTTTACCAGCACATCAGGTGCCCCAGATCTCCACCTTGAGGTAAGGAACAGTGAAAATATTGCTTGTTGTTAAAGTTGTGAGGTAGTTCGAAACGTCTTCTGAGGTTTCGTGCTCAGTGAGGAAGACTAGATCTTTTCTTTTTTCTGTAATGGTTTGAATAGATCACCTATTATTATTTTTTTCTCATGCATAATACAAAAATTCATATATATATAAAATGATTTCATGGAGATTTAATGAGGATTTTAATGAGGATTTTGAGGGTAATTATTTTTTTTTGCACGTAAAAAAGTATATTTGGTGCACTCAGACATTCTCGAAAAAATTTGCCAAGCTGTCGCACTACAAACACTTTCCAGAGAGAGTACAAACATGCAACACTGTCAAACCTTTGCCACCTTAGGTAACGCTTAGAAACAACATCCAGCTACAGGTCACACTCTCAGTAACAGCCAATGGCAGACCACGCTCTGAAACACGACCAGCAACAGACCAGACTTCATCCACCTACTAGCAATAGCTCACCCTTCTAACAACTACCAAATTCAACAGACATTTGCAACTTGTGCCAACATTAGCCAACTAGTCAAACACCTGCTATCACTAATCAGCATCTCCAACAACTGACAACGACATCATCTCCAACGACTGACAACGACATCATCTCCAACAACTGACAACGACAGCATCTCCAACAACTGACAACGACAGCATCTCCAACAACTGACAACGACAGCATCTCCAACGACTGACAACGACAGCATCTCCAACGACTGACAACGACAGCATCTCCAACGACTGACAACGACAGCATCTCCAACAACTGACAACGACAGCATCTCCAACAACTGACAACGACAGCATCTCCAACAACTGACAACGACAGCATCTCCAACAACTGACAACGACAGCATCTCCAACAACTGACAACGACAGCATCTCCAACAACTGACAACGACAGCATCTCCAACGACTGACAACGACAGCATCTCCAACGACTGACAACGACAGCATCTCCAACGACTGACAACGACAGCATCTCCAACAACTGACAACGACAGCATCTCCAACAACTGACAACGACAGCATCTCCAACGACTGACAACGACAGCATCTCCAACAACTGACAACGACAGCATCTCCAACAACTGACAACGACAGCATCTCCAACGACTGACAACGACAGCTCCTCACATCGAATTCCAACTAACATCATCCTGCATTTCAAACCATTCTATGGCATTCAATTTCAACACCCGGTTAACAGTAATAGCAAATTCAAACCCATATTATATTGACATTTCAGAATCCTTTCACAACACGCAGACACCCAACCACACTCTACCAAGGTACCACACCCAACCACGCTATCCACCAGGCTACCAGAGGGCCTGGTAACCTGGTCGATAGCGCGCAGAACTCGTAATTCTGTGGCGCGGGTTCGATTCCCGTACCAGGCAGAAACAAATGGGCAAAGTTTCCTTCACCCTAAATGCCCCAGTTACTTAGCAGTAAATAGGTACCGTGGAGTTAGTCAGCTGTCACGGGTTGCTTCCTGGTGTGTGTGTGTGTGTGTGTGTGTGTGTGTGTGTGTGTGTGTGTGTGTGTGTGTGTGTGTGTGTGTGTGTGTGTGTGTGTGTGGTGTGGAGACGAAAAAAAAGAAAAAAAAAAGAAAAAGTAGTTAGTAAACAGTTGATTGACAGTTAAGAGGCGGGCCGAAAGAGCAAAGCTCAACCCCCGCAAACACAACTAGGTGAATACACTACCCCTTAACATCCACACTTTTTTGCCATATTTACACTAAGATGATTATTCCGCTTCTCGGTCAATATATACAATGAGAGTTTTCTTTTGGCTTCAACTATGCTAGGGATTAAAGTATACTGATTGGTTGGTTAGTAAACTCTTGAGGTAGTCTTAATAGTCAATGTGAGGATGCTAATCCATAAATGGGGGGGAGGAAATATCCTAACTATGATTGTGCTTTACTTAATGCGGTAAGAAAAGAGTATCTGTCAGTTTGTCTTTCTGACTGTCTGTCTGTCCATAGTTGGAGAGGACCGATGCTTGGGAATAACCTCACTCAAATTGACAGAGGGGAACGTTTTTGGCTACAGGATGAAAATAGACTGGTCGGGGTCGCCAGAATTTCAGAGGGAACAGCATTCTGATCCCCCCGACAATTTTTGGCACTGCCCGCCGGCTAAACAGTTAAAAAAAAGTCCTATACTAAAATGCACTATTGTTCGCTTACCTCCCTCGGTTATATTACCAAAAATATCCTCCTATCCATAATTTGCCCGCAGTCACACAAAATAGAGGATGCTCCCCAGGCTTCAAAGATTTCTCAAGCCCCGCCCTCTTTCTCAAAGTAAAAAAGGTAGTTATTCTATCTTGTAATATTTCTCACCGCTAAGCTCCTTTCACCGGTGACCCCACACAATGCAATAGCAGACAATTATATTTTTTATATGAGAGACAAAGAGAGACAGAGACAGAAAGAGACAGGGAAAGAAAGACAGACTAACAGACACAGACAGACCCAGGCAATGTCTGGTCCTCCCCCCCCCCCCCCTAGTATATCTGTAAATGAAAAGGCCTCTCTGTAACGCAGTTGGAGACTAGATTTTTGCGTTAAGACTGTCACAACTTTTTAAAGCTGAATTGTGTTGTAGGGCGAAGGATGAAAGGTGGGTGGTAGACGACCCCACCCCCTCCCATTGCCCCTCCTTAAGCTGGTGTGGCTCCTATTGCAGTAACCGAAGGAAGTGAGGGAATGAGCTTTAAACGGAAGGGAGGGAGGGAGAGGGATCGGAACAAATGGAAGGAGAATAAGAGGGAGAGAGGGAGGAAGGGAAAATGGGACCTAGGATAGGAAAATGGAAGGAAGTGTGGAAATCTTCGGAGAAATAACCGAAGATTCATATGAAGCCTGGAATGTGGGGGTTTAAGTGCCAACAGTTTGTTAACAATAATAAAGTTTCCAGCTGTAATTGGACGTTGAATGAAAGTCCATAACATACATTCGACGTCGAGAACGTTGATTTTATCGTCGAGAACGTTGATTCATCGTCGAGAACGTTGTTTCATCGTCGAGAACGTTGATTCATCGTCGAGTACTGTTACTCGAACATGTTGTGCATATTTGAGAGAGAGAGAGAGAGAGAGAGAGAGAGAGAGAGAGAGAGAGAGAGAGAGAGAGAGAGAGAGAGAGTGAGAGAGTGAGAGAGTGAGAGAGAGAGAGAGAGAGAGAGAGAGAGAGAGAGAGAGAGAGAGAGAGAGAGAGAGAGAGAGAGAGAGAGAGAGAGAGAGAGAGAGAGAGAGAGAGGGAAGAGAGAATAGGAGGGAGGAAGGAGGGCGCGAGGGAGGGAGGGAGGGAAAGAGGGAGAGAAGGAAAGATGGAGGAAGGGAATGAGGAGCAAGGGAGGGGATAAGGATGGTGAGAGAAATGTAGGGATAATTTAAAAAGAGACAGAAATGGAGGCAGAGAGAGTGGATTGGAGGAAAGGAAGGAGAAAAAACAGGATGATAGAGATTGAAAGGGAAAGAGAGAACAGAAAGGAGGAAGGCAGAGAGAACGGTAGAGGACCAAGAATGAGAGAGAGGGAGAATGGGAACGAGGGAGAGAAAATGGAAGGGTGGAAGGCAGGGAGAGTGAGAATGGATGGAAGGGAAAAAGGGAATGAGCTTTAAACGGAAGGGAGGGAGGGAGGGAGGGAGAGGGATCGGAACAGATGGAAGGAGAATAAAAGGGAGAGAGTGAGGTAGGGAAAATGGGACCTAGGAAAGGAAAATGGAAGGAAGTGAGAGAGGAAGAATGGAAGGAAGTGAGAGAGGAAGAATGGGAGGAAGACAGAGAGGGAGAATACTATAGAGGGAAGAAGAGCCAGGATATAGGAAGAATGGATGGGATTAAGAAAGGTAGAGAGAATGGGAAGGAAAGAGTGAGAGTATGAGAATGGGAGAGATGATTTTAGATTAGGGAGGGAGTGTGGTAGGGAGGGAGAATGGGATATAGGAATGGAGAATGGTAGGGAAGGAGGGAGAGAAAGAGACAAGCCAACAGAGCCCCGGGAACTGCTGGGTACCCACCATTCTTTGGAAGACAAAAACCCGTCAGTTTCCTTGCATGACCAGAGGATGGAGTTAAGACTCCTGTGTGGCTAGCCTCAAGCAACTGTGTATGGTGACTGGTGAGTTCTAGAGAGTGTCAGGGGTTTTGGGGGTCGGCCTCTATGACTCTATGAAGGGGGAATTGACCACTGTAATTCCCTTCACAATGTTCGTGGACATGAAGTGTTGTCCCATAATTGCTTTAGAGTTTAACATTATATGTGTGTCCAGTTCTGTAGTTAAGGCAGCGGCACAAAGGCAGATGTACCTAAATGAGTTTATAAACAAAATGGGAGAGGGAAGGGGGATGACAGCGATGATGTTAGTTGGAAGAGATGATGAGGGGATGTTTGAGGGGAGGGATGTGGGAGGGAGGGTGTTAGGGGGAGATCTTGGAGGGTCTATGGGAAAGGTACAGGGTGGGCTGGGGCACCGTTAGCTAGGGACCCCCTGGGGATGTTTATAATCGGGTATACTTATTTAACTCATTTTTATTTATATGTAAACTGGGGAAAATAACACAACAATAACCTGAATTGTGAAACTTAAAGTGGACAGAAGGGAGACAAATCTAAGAAGTCAATCTAATTTAATATAGGCCAAATCTAGCATAACAAAAGCATAATATCACCTAACCCATATCTGACCTATTGGCAATTTAGGTTAGCTTGTGCCTAGGTTAAGTAACGTTAGGTTTAGATTAGGTTAGGTTGCCTTTTATTTAGTTTCGTTCGCCATAATATTTGTTGCTTGCAAATTCTAGTAATTTTCTGTTATTCAAGTAGTTTTTGTACTAATCGGTTTAGTGACAAAACGAATTTCAGCAATATGTGTATAGAGATAAAGAATAGAGCGAGGATGGCCTGACTTCATACCACTAAATACACGAAGTACACAACACCTTATACTAAATACATACAAAATACTAAATACTAAACACCTCATACTAAATACACAAAACCTATTCTGGTATCACACAATCCCTTTACATGCCGAACCCTCATTCCCAGTAACCCAACACCCACATATCTCATACCCACCTGAACCCTCACACCTCTTAATCCTACGCCCTCATCCCCAGCAACCATACTCCAACATACCCGTGGCCATGGGCCCATACTCGTCATAATATTACAACAAATCATTTACGAGCCTGTGCACACGAATGGGCAGTTTCTTTTACCCTGATGGCCCTATTCACCTGGCAATAAATAGGTTCCTTAGACAGCTGCTACGGGCTGCTTCATGGGGATGTGTGTGTGTATTTGTGTACTCACCTAATTGTACTCACCTAATTGTGCTTGCGTGGGTTGAGCTTTGCATCTTTGGTCCCGCCTCTCAACTGTCAATAAACTGGTGTACAGATTCCTGAGCCTATTGGGCTCTATCATATCTACATTTAAAACTGTGTATGGAGTCAGCCTCCACCACATCACTGCCTAATGCATTCCATTTATTAACTTCTTTGACACTGTGTGTGTGTGTGTGTGTGTGTGTGTGTGTGTGTGTGTGTTGTATAGAAAAAATATGTAGTTGATAAAATTTTGGAAAAATAGATTGGTTAGAAAGGTGGAGTCCAAGAGTTAAAAGTTCGATTCCGCAGACAGAAATATAAAATTTAAATGGTAAATACACACAGACACAGACACACACACACACACACACACACACACACACACACACACACACACACACACACACACACACACACACACACACACACACAGAAAGAAAGAAAGAAAGAAAGAAAGTTAGAAAGAACTTTTTTAGTGTCAGAGTGGTGGACAAATGGAATGCATTAGGGGGTGATGTGGTGGAGGCTGACTCCATACACAGTTTCAAGTGTAGATATGATAGAGCCCAGTAGGCTCAGGAATCTGTACACCTGTTGATTGACGGTTGAGAGGCGGGACCAAAGAGCCAGAGCTCAACCCCCGCAAACACAACTAGGTGAGTAAAACTAGGTGAGTACACACACACTCACTCACACACACACACACACACACACACACACACACACACACACACACACACACACACACACACACACACACACACACACACTTGAAATCTCACACTTTTCCTCTTATATACACACACACACTGGGACCCACAGCTATTGGCCAGAAGAGGTCCTTTACAGGTGTATGGAGAGAGTCTCAAGTGGAGCCGCTGGGAGGCCTGGTGAGCGGTGATCCCTTCCGCCCCCAGAATATCACGACAACCGACCTCAGGCGCCTCAGGTTACACTGCCCTCTGTTTACAGGGTAGGAGAAGAGAGAGACAGAGAGAGAGACAGGGAGAGAGAGAGAGACAGGGAGAGAGAGAGAGACAGAGAGAGAGACAGGGAGAGAGAGAGAGACAGAGAGAGAGACAGGAAGAGAGAGATATGCTGATCGAGAAACCAACAATAAGAAACATGAAGACAGCCGGAATCAAGAATATAGAAAAACACACTCAGACACACAGATGGAGAAAAAGGTTGACGGGTCGACCCGGGCGCCGCCGGATCTCTCATCGACTATTACATGTATTCGTTATAATAACGCATATTTTTAGTAACTTTTCTTCTCAATACAAGTCTTACGATTATATTTTAATTCTTTATTTTCCTTGTGGTTTAAAGGCACTTCAAATTACTAAAAAATCCATATGATATTTAGTCTGTGTCACATTATTATTTTTGTAATTTGTATGATTGCCAATACAATTGTCATCACTCAACTGGTAAGCTACAGAGTAGTTACGGCTGTACCTTTGTTCAGACCAGCCACAGCTGAAATGAATTGTTCATATCACTTAAGAATAATTATATTATATATATATATATATATATATATATATATATATATATATATATATATATATATATATATATATATATATATATATATATATATATACAATTATAAATGACAATCGAGGCAGCCATATTGGTCCCCTTTAATGTACTCTTTTATTTTCCTTTTCAGTAACAAACTGTATTTAATTTTGTAGGTGCTTTATTTTTGTTCACTAAATATTTACACAATGGGACAAGAAATATATTTGTTTCTTTTCATTCCTTCCCCTCGTTCCATCCCAAATCCTCATTCGGATCTCTTCCTAGTGCTATAGGGTCGTGGTAACTTAGCTCTTTCTCCTGATAATGCCCTTCCCTTATATGCTATAGACGTCCTCGAGTGTGACGGATGACTGCCAGCAGCTGGAGACATAGTAGGCACTTCCGGTCAGCAATGCAACACCGAGGTGCTGGAAAAGGAAGCTGGAAGCTCCTGGACCTCTTGTTCTTTCCAGGAGCCTGTTACCCAAACTCCGACGGCATCTCCAGGCGCACGCATCTCAGTGGCCAGGTATCAGAGATGCGACGGAGCCAAAGATGTTCGTGTTCAAGTTCCCAGTTCATGGTGGCTTGAACACTCTCCCCTGTGTGTCGCAGCTGGGGGGGAACCCTTCCAAAACTCGTCATTCATATCCAACGAAAAATATCGACCATCTTGTTTTAGGGTTTAAAAAAGCATTTTACAAGAAAATATATTGATCAGCAGAACCATAAATAAGATTCTGTTATATTTGTCAGATAATAATAAATAAATATATGTAACTAAAGGTAAAAAGAAACGATAGAAAAAGTGTTCATAAGAAACAATGCATGGTCACTAGATAAAAAAAAAGGCGAAACAAAATGGAGTATATGTTGGCGAGTCATTACTCAACACTGGTAACGTCACTGGGTATTGTTCCTTCCCTTTGAAGTGGGTTCTGTGGATCGTTTTGGTGACATTTAGTGACAGTGAGCTATTTTCGGGGTTTGTCCTGTGTCACGATGATGGACGAAGGGAGAGGCAGTTATGGTGAGAGGGGAGTAAGAGGGGAGTGAGAGGGGAGGGAGGGAGGGAGGGAGGGAGGGAGGGAGGGAGGGAGGCAGAAGTTGAGGCGAGGAAGGGTGGCAGAAGGGTAGAGGTAGGTAAGAGGTATGTTGAGGGAGAGAAGAGATTGAGAAGAAAGAAAGATTAGGTAGAAATAGTGTGATGAAGGCCAAAGAAGAAGGATATAGAGGTAGAGAAAGAACTGTAAGAGGAAAAGGGGGCTTAAAGATTAGAAGAGAGAGATTTGCGAGGAAAGTAGAGTGACAGGAGAGAGAGTTCAATAACATTGGTTGGGAGAGGACAAAAAAGGAAAAAAAAAAACAGAAATTAAAGAGGGAAGAGTATAAGGAGGAATGGAGAGAGGTGGCGTAGGAAAGACTATGAATGGGGAGGATTGAGGTATTGAATGGGACGCTGTGCAGGTAAGGAATGTGGAAGGGGGCGATAAATGTAATGGGTGAGGGAAATATGGCGAGATGTAAAGAGGGAAGTTGACTGGAGAGAAGGTAAAAGGAGGAGAAAGATGTGAAATAATAACAGGGAGAAGATGGTAGAAAAAGTGCAAAACTTACTATAGATTAATGAGTAAAGATAGAAGTTAACCAATAAGCATAAAGAGTGAACGTTGATGAAAAGGTACAGGAAAATAAAAGCGAGTGGTAGAGAGACAGAGAGAGAGAGAAGGAAATAAAGATAGAGAGAAAGAGAGAGAGAGAGAGAGAGAGAGAGAGAGAGAGAGAGAGAGAGAGAGAGAGAGAGAGAGAGAGAGAGAGAGAGAGAGAGAGAGAGAGAGAGAGACTCTCTTTCTCTCTCTCTCTCTCTCTTACGGTCTCAAACGGTCTTTGAGTAATTAACCACCAAATCATCAAAGCGTCAGACGAGAACAAGATAAAATAAAATACTATTGACTGCACGAATACAGAATTTTTCACCTTTTACTTAACTCTCAGCAAATTTTGAATCAAAGCTCACCGGGATTAGATTCCGCTGGTTTGTCAAAGTGGAAGTGCTAAATACCCAGATTTATTGTCCACAGAAAGTACAAACATATCGTGAGGTACCTGGAGCTTTACAATTACTGTGTTCACTCTCGTGTTCTTGAAGATATCCTCGTATTGCACTCAAAATTTTCCAGTGCAGACTACTGAACATATGGCCCTGTATGACTTTCCATCCTGCGAGATGGGGACTTTTAGTACCACTGCCTCCGTTTTCACTCTTGTGTTCATGATGATATCCTCATAATGCACCCAGAGTTTGCCAGTGCAGACTACTTATCATATGCCTCTGTATGACTAACCATGCTTTGTGATGGGGATTTTTAGCATCACGTAGCTAGCTTTTTGACACGCTGTATTCCCCTTCATATAGTCTAGGGTAGCTGCACAAATGCAGATGTACCAAAATGTGTTAATAAAAAAAATCTTATTCGAGCGACACAGGACGCCATAATTCATCATAAACATAAGAACTTATGAAAATAATACTGCAGAAGACTCATGGGAGATATTAACCTCAGTTAAATTCCTATTAATAACTGTTAATGGTAATTTTAAATTACGGAGGTAATTTGAATCAATTATATAGCAAAGCGGTTTGATTCATTCGTCGGCGGATCTGCTGCTTAGTTAATGTTTACCTGCAATGTTTCCAATCCTAAGACTGTCCATTTTCAATCGGTTGTTGTAGCATAATCTAGAGTAGAGAGTTTCGTCACCTGGTTCATATCCCTTTACTATAAGAATGCAATCATGTCTTCCATAGCTGTAAGCGTTTCATAGGAATGAAAGTTTAGTGCTGCAAATATATTTAAACAAATAAAAATCTTAATCCACTTTGTCATTTTTCGCTGCATGTTATTTCTTATTAAAGTTTCATTTGATCTGTAATATGATGATCAAAACTGAACATGTTCTTAGTTATATCTTACTAGAACATGGGATCGTTGTTATATGGAATTAATATTGCAAGCACTCCTTGGTCTATTGCTTGCCCTAGTACACTGATGCTTTTGCTTTAGGTCTTTTGCAACCATAACTTCAGGAGCAATTACGTAGACGGACTTTCTTATATTCACAATACTGAGCTGAAATTTGATGATCATCAAAGACAAATCTACATATTTACGTATTAAACTGTATTTCCCACTTCTCGTTCCAATTAAAAGTTTACTGGACTATTTCTGCCAGTCGTCAGCCTCCCTTTGAACTTATGACGCTCCCTATTTTATCATCCTTTGCCTGGTATTTAATTATATTATATAATAAACTTGTTAGGCGTGAACGCTCTTAGTGAGTAAATCTTTGCAATGAGTCAAATAAATGTCTTTATGGAAGATAACAGTTGGTGAAGCTGGTATAGATCTGCCCAAGGAAATACCTGTACGAAAAACAATGTTTCATAATTACATTAATTATATTGGAATACAAATGGTTAATTGAGCAAGATAATCGCTCACTTTCCATCCGTCTTTGCACGCAATATATCAGAATTCAAGAGACAGAAACAGACACTTATTTGGTTTTTCCCCGTCTCTGGGTAAACTTAGAATGAATCAGTTTTTCACACTTATGAAGAAAAACACTTGAATCTTGTCCTGAGGTTGAATCTTCGCACGGCAAGACATGTTCAAATTAAACATTTGCACTCTGAAGGTTGAGGCATTATAGTATTAACCAGATAATCTATCATGTTAAACATGGTACATTGAACAATAGAACACGCTGCTCCAGTCAATGGGGACAAAAAGCTGAACAAGCGAAAAAAGTACATAGGTCTGGACAGCAGGGAAAGCGAAACGGCCTAAAACTAAAAGTATTCACATTTCACCAATAGTGATAGATCTGAACAAAACTAATTTGTTTGCTGGTTAAGACCAGCGAACCAAAACAAAACAAAACCGCAAAGACCAACACAGAGCAAAGGGCGATCAAGCTCCACTGTGAAGCTCATGGAACCAACAGGATGAAGGATTAGAATGGAAAAATAAGAGAACAAAACAGTAAAACAATAAATAAACGGGGAGTGAAGTAAGACAGTAAAGGGTAGATGGACAAAACAAAGTGAGTGAATAGCTGGACAAAATATGAGGGAACCAGAAAAAAAAAAAGGTTTTGGAAAAACAAAGTATGTAGCTAGAAAAACCAAAGTCGGTTGCTGCACAAAACAAATGGGGTAGCTAAACAAAAGAAAGTGGGTAGCTGGACAAAACAAAGTTGATATTTAGACAAAACACTTAAGTATTAGGGCAAAATGAAAGATATTAAAGGTCAAAGAGAGTAGGTGGATTAACCAAAAAAATAAGCAGAACAATGTGATAAAGTGATAAGCAGAGCAGAGCAAAGGGATTAGAACAAAATAAATGGTTTAACAGAAAAGAGCAAAAGTGATTAGCTGAACAAATCAACGGGATTAGGAGAACATAGCAGAGAAAGGTAATTGGAAAAAGTTCATGGGATTCTGGGAACAATCAAGAAGGAAGGGGAAACTTAACATGGGGAGCATCTCCGCGGATATTAGAGTTCTGGGAGAAAATTAACAATTAACTGGAAAAACAGATTGGGAAGACAACCCTAAATTGAAAACAGGGCAAAGAAAAGTGTTCCGAGTCAAAGCAAACCGAAACAGAAAAAAGGGTAAACCGGTGAAACTAAAAAGGCATCAAGGCGAAGCTGGGGACATCAGAGAACAATATATTTTAAGAAGACAATACAAAGGAAATAATTTTTTTATCAGTAACATGGAAGAAAATGAGACTATCAACGTAAACCAAGGAGAATAGTCATTAAAATGTGGATGAATAAGATAGGAGGCCGCATTTTAAAATAAGGATGTAACAGTCTGTAAAAAGAGACGTGACAGGATAAAACAAAAGAAAATAAGGTTTCCATTTCAAATCAAAACATTTACAGAACCAAAACAAAATAAAAATATTTAGGGAACTAAAATCAAATAATTTATTTATAGCTCCAAAACAAAACAAAATATTTATATCACCAGGATAACACTAAATATTTAGGGCAATAAAACAAAATAAAATATTTAGAGCACCAGGACCACACTACCAATTTAGAGCACCAGGACCACACTACCAATTTAGAGCACCAGGACCACACTACCAATTTAGAGCACCAGGACCACACTACCAATTTAGAGCACCAGGACCACACTACCAATTTAGAGCACCAGGACCACACAAGCAATTTAGAGCACCAGGACCACACTACCAATTTAGAGCACCAGGACCACACTACCAATTTAGAGCACCAGGACGAGAAGACCATAGTCCCCATAGGCCAAAAAGATCAAACAAATTATTTACGGAATTAAAAAAAAAATAGCATCAGGACTAACTAAAGAAGAGACATGACCATTGAAGGGATGAGAAGGAAAGCGAAGAGATAAACAGAGTAATCCAATCTGAATATGACAAACACCTGTAATTTAGGGAATTAGAACAACTGTGATTCAAAAAGTTCACAAACAGTAAAAAATAGGTAAGATACTAACAAAAACAAAACCCAAAACAATCAGCTTAAAAATAATCTGAAATGGGTAGTAGGAATAATATAGACAAATAAGTTGCTTCAAAGATTAGTAATACATCAGAACATAGGAAAAAAAAGGTAATTCAAAACTCGGGACGATACGTGTCCATAATGGTGTAAAACAAACAAATTAAAGAAGCAAATAAAAACGAAAAACAATGTAACTAACGCCGCCCATTCCCCCTTAAAATACCAACATTATCAAAACACACAGAGAGCTTGGGTGATAAAAAGTGACAAAAGCAGAAAATTTGCGTATAAGTTTGTGTTTCGTTTTATTAGCAAGCAAGAAAAACAAACAAAGATATAGCGAGACTTAATAAAAAAGTTTAGCACCGGCCAAGAAATGTGGAAGGCCTCTGTCCTAAGACGAGAGTGGGACGTAACGTGAGAAAATTCAAGATCCTCTCGTAGTGTATGACTAGAAACTTTATAGTTGATATGAGGCAGTAACCAGGAGGGAGGGTACTGTAGCAGTAACCAGGAGGGTGGTACTGTAGCAGTAACCAGGAGGGTGGTACTGTAGCAGTAACCAGGAGGGTGGTACTGTAGCAGTAACCAGGAGGGTGGTATTGTAGCAGTAACCAGGAGGGAGGGTACTGTAGCAGTAACCAGGAGGGAGGGTACTGTAGCAGTAACCAGGAGGGAGGGTACTGTAGCAGTAACCAGGAGGGTGGTACTGTAGCAGTAACCAGGAGGGATGGTACTGTAGCAGTAACCAGGAGGGAGGGTACTGTAGCAGTAACCAGGAGGGAGGGTACTGTAGCAGTAACCAGGAGGGAGGGTACTGTAGCAGTAACCAGGAGGGAGGTACTGTAGCAGTAACCAGGAGGAATGGTACTGTAGCAGTAACCAGGAGGGAGGGTACTGTAGCAGTAACCAGGAGGGAGGTACTGTAGCAGTAACCAGGAGGGAGGGTACTGTAGCAGTAACCAGGAGGGAGGGTACTGTAGCAGTAACCAGGAGGGAGGGTACTGTAGCAGTAACCAGGAGGGTGGTACTGTAGCAGTAACCAGGAGGGTGGTATTGTAGCAGTAACCAGGAGGGAGGGTACTGTAGCAGTAACCAGGAGGGAGGGTACTGTAGCAGTAACCAGGAGGGAGGGTACTGTAGCAGTAACCAGGAGGGTGGTACTGTAGCAGTAACCAGGAGGGATGGTACTGTAGCAGTAACCAGGAGGGAGGGTACTGTAGCAGTAACCAGGAGGGAGGGTACTGTAGCAGTAACCAGGAGGGAGGGTACTGTAGCAGTAACCAGGAGGGAGGTACTGTAGCAGTAACCAGGAGGAATGGTACTGTAGCAGTAACCAGGAGGGAGGGTACTGTAGCAGTAACCAGGAGGGAGGTACTGTAGCAGTAACCAGGAGGGAGGGTACTGTAGCAGTAACCAGGAGGGAGGGTACTGTAGCAGTAACCAGGAGGGAGGGTACTGTAGCAGTAACCAGGAGGGTGGTACTGTAGCAGTAACCAGGAGGGAGGGTACTGTAGCAATAACCAGGAGGGTGGTACTGTAGCAGTAACCAGGAGGGAGGGTACTGTAGCAGTAACCAGGAGGGAGGTACTGTAGCAGTAACCAGGAGGGAGGTACTGTAGCAGTAACCAGGAGGGATGGTACTGTAGCAGTAACCAGGAGGGAGGTACTGTAGCAGTAACCAGGAGGAATGGTACTGTAGCAGTAACCAGGAGGGAGGTACTGTAGCAGTAACCAGGAGGGATGGTACTGTAGCAGTAACCAGGAGGGAGGGTACTGTAGCAGTAACCAGGAGGGAGGTACTGTAGCAGTAACCAGGAGGGATGGTACTGTAGCAGTAACCAGAAGGGAGGTACTGTAGCAGTAACCAGGAGGAATGGTACTGTAGCAGTAACCAGGAGGGAGGGTACTGTAGCAGTAACCAGGAGGGATGGTACTGTAGCAGTAACCAGGAGGGAGGTACTGTAGCAGTAACCAGGTGGAATGGTACTGTAGCAGTAACCAGGAGGGAGGTACTGTAGCAGTAACCAGGAGGAATGGTACTGTAGCAGTAACCAGGAGGAATGGTACTGTAGCAGTAACCAGGAGGGAGGTACTGTAGCAGTAACCAGGAGGAATGGTACTGTAGCAGTAACCAGGAGGGAGGGTACTGTAGCAGTAACCAGGAGGGAGGGTACTGTAGCAGTAACCAGGAGGGAGGGTACTGTAGCAGTAACCAGGAGGGAGGGTACTGTAGCAGTAACCAGGAGGGAGGTACTGTAGCAGTAACCAGGAGGGAGGGTACTGTACCAGTAACCAGGAGGGATGGTACTGTACCAGTAACCAGGAGGGAGGTACTGTAGGAGTAACCAGGAGGGATGGTACTGTACCAGTAACCAGGAGGGAGGGTACTGTAGCAGTAACCAGGAGGGAGGTACTGTAGCAGTAACCAGGAGGGAGGGTACTGTACCAGTAACCAGGAGGGATGGTACTGTACCAGTAACCAGGAGGGAGGTACTGTAGGAGTAACCAGGAGGGATGGTACTGTACCAGTAACCAGGAGGGAGGGTACTGTAGCAGTAACCAGGAGGGAGGTACTGTAGCAGTAACCAGGAGGGAGGGTACTGTACCAGTAACCAGGAGGGATGGTACTGTACCAGTAACCAGGAGGGAGGTACTGTAGGAGTAACCAGGAGGGATGGTACTGTACCAGTAACCAGGAGGGAGGGTACTGTAGCAGTAACCAGGAGGGTGGTACTGTAGCAGTAACCAGGAGGGATGGTACTGTACCAGTAACCAGGAGGGATGGTTCTGTAGCAGTAACCAGGAGGGTGGTACTGTAGCAGTAACCAGGAGGGATGGTACTGTACCAGTAACCAGGAGGGAGGGTACTGTAGCAGTAACCAGGAGGGTGGTACTGTAGCAGTAACCAGGAGGGATGGTACTGTACCAGTAACCAGGAGGGTGGTACTGTAGCAGTAACCAGGAGGGTGGTACTGTAGCAGTAACCAGGAGGGATGGTACTGTACCAGTAACCAGGAGGGTGGTACTGTAGCAGTAACCAGGAGGGTGGTACTGTAGCAGTAACCAGGAGGGAGGTACTGTAGCAGTAACCAGGAGGGTGGTACTGTAGCAGTAACCAGGAGGGAGGGACCGTACCAGTAACCAGGAGGGAGGGACCGTACCAGTAACCAGGAGGGAGGGACCGTACCAGTAACCAGGAGGGAGGAAGGGACGGTAGCCGACACAATAGGTCTGGGGCGAGTAACGATGCGAGGGTTAATGAACTAGTCTGGGGGAAGAGGAGATAGCATTAGAGATAATAATGGCAGGAGAAGAATGGGGCATGGGGGAGTGAGTTGTGAGGCTGGGGGAGAATGGGGAATGGAGAGTGGGTTTTGAGGTTACGGATGAATAGGGGCATGAGGAGTGGGTTGTGAGACTGGCGAAGAATGGGGAAAGGAAAGTGGGTAGGAAGTGAGGTAAGCAGGCACTGTAAAGGGTACCACGAATGAATGCACAAGAAACAGGAGCACAACACATCACAACACAGCACAGCACAGTGCACAGCACAGCACAATAGCAGTTTGAGAATGACATTGCCACACAAGCAAATAAACAACCCAAAAGCTGTTACCCAACCATATGCGAATGAAAACAACGGTTCGAGTCCATGTGATAAGACTCCGGGAGATGGGGGGGGGGGGGGTGTAAGTGGGAGGTGTGGTAGGGCAGTGAGGAACGCTCATGGAGAATTACAGATTCAGATTAATTTATTTATAATGCTTCCCATAGTCATCCAGTGGGAGTGTAGAGAACTTAAGGAAGAGTTTCCAATAAATCTTGAAACAAAGAACAATAAATCAATTTATTAGGCGCGAGTAAAAAGATACTTGGAGGATGTATATGTAACAAAAGCAGTAGGACAGGATTAGTTATCACCATGGGTTCTGAAGGCAGCAAGGGGAGCTAGTGTTACCCATTACCTATGGTGTTCACAGTGCACTGGAGATGGGGGGCAAAGCCACTATAAATATTTCAAAACCCATATGTAGATCCAATATTTATAGAAAATGGGAGAGAAACCCACTAGCTGTTGACATTAGCATGCATGTCGCACAAGCAGAAGTCAGAGGAAAGAAGTATTGTAGAAAATTTCGCGAGATTAAATTAGAAATCAGAGGCACAACACGACTTATGAGAGGGAAAAATCATGCTTAACAAACTTGACTGAATTCTATGTCAATCAATTCTATGACAATTTTGAGGTATCAAACATATGAGAAAAGAAGGATATATGGACAGAATATTTCTAGTCTCCCTAACCGGTTCTCAAACCCTTCCTCACAAATGACTAATACTCAAGAATGAGAAATAAGAGAGGATAACAGGAAAGGCATTGGTCTGGGTACTAGAGTGCTTGAGAGAGGAAACAAAGGGTCACAGTAAGAGAGAATATATCAGGCAGGAGTGGAAAACGGTGTTCCACAAGGCTCTGTACTGGGACCATTTGTTTTTATATATAAAAATTATATATATAAAATTTTATATATTAAAATTCAGAGGTCATATTTACATATGACCTCTGCGAGGTCATATGTAAATGACCTCGCAGAGAGAGCGAACTCGTTCAAGTCTATGCTTTCGGATGATGCAAAGTTAATGAGCAAAGTAAGAGCTGAAGATGATTGTATAAGATACTGTAACTGTACTGTAACAAGATCTTAACAAACTTCAGAAGTTGCTAGATAAATGACTGCTGAAATTAATTCGTAATAAGTGCAAAGTAATGAAAATGGTTAAGGGAGAAAGGAGACATGTATCTATATCATTATGGGGAAGGTAATTACAAGAAACAATAAATGAAAAAGTCCTGGGATTAACCATAATCCCAACACTAACATCACTAACTTATGTGGACAGGATTACGTCAACTGCACACGGGAAGTTAGCAAACATACTAATGTCATTTAAGAATTAGAACCAGAAGGGTTTCAAGTCAATACACACTGCCTACGTGAGACCACAACGTAAGTATGCAGCTCCAGCATGGAACCCACACCTTGAGAAGCACAAACAAAAACTTCCGAAAGTTCAGAAATTTGCAAGTAGATAAGTATCAGAATTAACAAGCCTCAACTTTATAGACAGGTTGAGGGAACTCAGACAAACAACCTTAGAGGAAAGAAGAAACAGAGAGGATATGTTAACAACATACAAGGATTTTGAGAGGGGGGAATAAATAAAGTGGATAAATGAAAATTAAAGAAATTTTCAAAGACATAAGACAGGAGGACATCGGTGGATGCAAGATATGCAAATGATTGGATGAAATCTTAGAAAAGTTCTCATCCCTGTGCAGCCTGTATTCACTGAAGGATAAGGTTGTTGAAGCCAATTCCATCTATAATAGAAATATGAGAAACGCGAATGTTAAGAAGGGTAATTAGCCTGGCAGGTATGGACGCCTATTGGAGGCGGCACAAGGAGATGTTACACACACACACACACACACACACACACACACACACACACACACACACACACACACACACACACACACACACACACACACACACACACACACACACCGTCACGTTCACCCTTGACAGCCAAAGCGGAAATTACTGGCAGTATCTGTCCTATGAATAAGAGATGTTAGAGCAGCTTCGCGACCCTCTCCCTCTCTGCTCTCACACGCTCCCACTCTCACTCACTCTCACACGCCCCACTCTCACTCTCTCTCACACGCCCCCACCCTCACTCACTCTCACACGCCCCACTCTCACACGCCCCACTCTCACCTCACTCTCACACGCCCCCACTCTCACTCAGTCTCACACATCCCCACTCACACTTTGCATTTCTCCGTTGTAAGCACACATAAATGACATTATGTAAAAAGAAACATCATACACTGTTTATGTAGGGCACACGTAAATTTTTGAATATATGTATCAATGTATGTAGGATTGATTAACATTTTATAAGCACTACAATCACCTTCTGCGGTTGATTGTTCAATCAATCACTGAACTATATGTTTAACAGATCTCTAACTCGGTCAATGGAGGACAAAAGGAAAATTAATATATATGTTGGTTACCATTAAAACTGTGTGGCCACGTCTGTGGTAGAAAATAATATTAATAATACTAAAAATGTATCACACACCACCACTCTCAAACACTCTCACACACCACCACTCTCACCCACTCTCACACGCCACCACTCTCACCCACACACTACCACTCTCACACACTCACACACACCACCACTCTCACACACCACCACTCACACACACACACTACTACTCTCACACACTCTCACACACCACCACTCTCACCCACTCTCACACGCCACCACTCTCACCCACTCTCACACGCCGCCACTCACACACTCCACCACTCTCACACGCCACCACTCTCACACACTCTCACACACCACCACTCTCACCCACTCTCACACGCCACCACTCTCACCCACTCTCACACGCCGCCACTCACACACTCCACCACTCTCACACGCCACCACTGTGACACACTCTCACACGCCACCACTCTCACACACTCACACACGCCACCACTCTCACACACTCACACACGCCACCACTCTCACCCACTCTCACACGCCACCACTCTCACACACACCACCACTCTCACCCACTCTTACACGCCACCACTCTCACACACTCACACACACCACCACTCTCACCCACTCTCACACGCCACCACTCTCACACACCACTCTAGTCAAGCATAAGACTTAACTGGAAAAGGTTCAAAGTTTTGCCACCAGACTAGTACCCGAGCTGAGAGGTATGAGCTACGAGGAGAGACTACGGGAATTGATCCTCACTTCGTTGGAAGACAGAAGAGTTAGGGTGGGACATGATCACCACATTCAAGATTCTTAAGGGAATCGACAGGGTTGATAAAGACAGGCTATTTAACACAAGGGGCACACGCACTAGGGGACACAGGTGGAAACTGAGTGCCCAAATAAGCCACAGAGATATTAGAAAGAACTTTTTTAGTGTCAGAGTGGTTGACCAATGGAATGCATTAGGAAGTGATGTGGTGGAGGCTGACTCTATACACAGTTTCAAATGTAGATATGATAGAGCCCAGTAGGCTCAGGAATCTGTACACCTGTTGATTGACGGTTGAGAGGCGGGACCAAAGAGCCAGAGCTCAACCCCCGCAAACACAACTAGGTGAGTACAACTAGGTGAGTACACACGCCACCACTCTCACATACACCTTACACACTACCACTCTCACACACGCCACCACTCTCACACACTCACACACGCCACCACTCTCACACACTCACACACGCCACCACTCTCACACACTCACACACGCCACCACTCTCACACACGCCACAACTCTCACCCACACACTCCACAACTCATAAAATCATTTGTACAAAAATCATTTGTTTTTATCCAGACTTCATTATTTATTTATATATATTGAGATCACGTTGTTTATGTGTCAAGATGCTGTGAGTGATGGACCTTGGTGTCCCACCTCGATATATTCATGTCCATCTTAATATTTAATCAACCTGCCTTGAGATATTCATCATAAAATATGAATATCAAGTGTTCGGTATTTACTGCTATTCGGATAGATTGTTCGACATAGAAGGTTCGATCATTCAGAAAAATATTCCGTCTTTGAATGGTTCTCTATCAGGATAAAATATTTTCTGTCGAATGATATATCCGAATAAATTCTTAGTCATGAATGGATCGATTATCCGGAGGAATTAACTGTCGGTCAAGGATTACTATTCAGGATATAATGTTCGTCAAAAATAGATCGATCATCCGGTAATTGGAGTAAAATACTCTCGTCATTAATCCGGTTGACATGAAAACAATTTATTGTCTAATGGAAGACAAAAGGTATAAAATACCTTGAGTAGTTTGTATACACAAGAAGAATAACTTACATTACTCTTATGTGGGGGACAAAACAATAACGATATGACTCTCTCGTTAACATCCTACCCTTTTGTTATCCCTTTGTGATCACTATGGCCTCTTTGTGATCATCTTGTTGCTCATGTGATTACGCAGACCCTCTTGTGATCACTGTCCCTCTTGTGATCACTATCACTCTTGTGATCACTGTCCCTCTTGTGATCACTATCACTCTTGTGATCACTGTCCCTCTTGTGATCACACTGTCACTCTTGTGATCACTGTCCTTCTCGTGATCACACTGTCACTCTTGTGATCACTGTCCATTTTGTGATCACTGTCCCTCTTGTGATCACACTGTCCCTCTTGTGATCACACTGTCACTCTTGTGATCACTGTTCCTCTTGTGATCACACTGTCACTCTTGTGATCACTGTCCCTCTTGTGATCACACTGTCACTCTTGTGATCACTGTCCCTCTTGTGATCACTGTCCCTCTTGTGATCACTGTCCCTCTTGTGATCACTGTCACTCTTGTGATCACTGTCCCTCTTGTGATCACTGTCACTCTTGTGATCACTGTCCCTCTTGTGATCACTGTCCCTCTTGTGATCACTGTCCCTCTTGTGATCACTGTCCCTCTTGTGATCACTGTCCCTCTTGTGATCACTGCCCCTCTTGTGATCACTGTGACCTCCTTGGGATCACATAGACCTCTTACGATCACCCATTTACCCTTAAAATCTAAGATCTCACTGTCCGTCCTAAGATCACCGTGGGCGCCTTGCGATAACTCAGACCTGCTTGAGATGACGCTGGCATCCTTGTGAGGGCCCTGTCGCCCGCGGGTTGCCTTGTCTCCTCTGTATAAGTGTGATCTTGTGAACATTAAGACCTCTTCCTGGCCTTCTTTGTGATCTGTCTCCTCTTTGTTGGTCTCTCCCTTTTCTCAGTTTCCTTGGTCGTCTTCACTGCCCTTCCGTATCGCTGCCTCTCCCCTTCTATCGGACAATTTCCTCACTCATTACTTAGCTTCCTCCTGTCGTTCCTTCTTCCTCTCACTTCCTATTCACTCATTTCCTTTTCCATTCTTCTCTATTGCCCGGCTTTTTTTTATTTTCCCACATCTAATTTTCCAGCAATTCACTCTTCCTCTCTCTCTCTCTCTCTCTCTCTCTCTCTCTCTCTCTCTCTCTCTCTCTCTCTCTCTCTCTCTCTCTCTCTCTCTCTCCCGCTTTCTGTCACGTTTTTGCTACTTAAGCTATATTTCATCTCCAGTATCTCCCCCGCTTCTTTTACCTTTCCAACTCTTTCTCGTATTCTACATCTTCTTCTCTTTGAACTTGTTCGAGTGAACTTCCGGTGTTCCCGTAAACAATTAGACTGTTGTAGGCACATGTATGGGAATATAGTGGTACACTCACACTCTGCTCCATCTGGTCAGGTCTTGGTATAAATCGTTTTTAATAAGAGAGAATATTTTCGATGCAATTATTGACATTTTTTCCTGATGTACTCACCTAGATGTTCCCACTTACAGTTACTTTGCAGTGTTGATATTAAAAGTGTATTAATTCCATTTATTTAAATTTATTGAATTTTGTTCTTTCGTATTTATTATAAGCCTGAATTTACCTGAGAATCTTCCTGGTGGTCTCGATTGGGACAGGAAGCTGGCGGCTGATCTTACGCTTCGCATCGTTCCTGGAAATTTTTTCTTGCTCGGTTGTTATTAATAACTTGGTAAATCTTGGTATTAAAATTTCTGTATGTACGGGGTTCCATTGGCCTATTACCCAGTCATCATTCATATGGTTTATAATTAAATCACCGCCTCATTTTTCCCATTCCTTAACAAATCCTGAAATATTTGTTAAGGAAAGAGTGGAATGGGAGATTCTGTCAACTCTTATCTCAGAAGTTATCTCTGGAGTCTCTGTTACTCCCTTGTGATTACCCAACCACTTTGTGTGGACGGTAGAGCGACGGTCTCGCTTCATGCAGGTCGGCGTTCAATCCCCAACCGTCCAAGTGGTAGGGCACCATTCCCTTCCCCCCCCCCCCTCCGGTCTCATCTCAAATCCCTATCCTGACCTCTTCAGAGTGCTATATAGTCGAAATGGCTTGCCACTTTCCTCTGATAGTTCCCTTCATCCCTCCCTTGTGATTAAAATTTACATCTATGATTCTTTATTATGGAAGTCCTTACGTTGAACACTATTCCGTAGATTACATTTTAAATTCTTGATTGAAACCTGCACGTCGATATAACACCTATCTTCCTTCTCTCTTCCAGTGTGGCGAAATAGTATTTCCTGTTTCCTCGAAGCTCAGCACCTTCAGTTACATATCTTTGCACGTGATCTAGCTTCGGTTTGTGTTGATGCAGGTGAGAGTTGCAGGCTGGGGCTGCATACTAGGGAGTCAATCTCACGAAGGTTGTATACAAGGCTCGGAATACTATTTCCACCAAAATCTTGACGGCTTCTCATTTATTCAGTTTGTCACATCTCTCTGGCGTTTACTCTACACTTAAGTCTTCAGTATTTTCTGAAAACTGATTCTGTTTCTTCTTCACTTCGTTTTGAGCTAATGGTATTGTGACACATGTTCACATCATATATCTTTGTATATGTTTGCTCAAATATCAAGAAGCAGTACCCCTACACTTTGCTGAATGATTGCATATTGTTCTCGGTTAATCACAGTTCACATATTTCCTAATTCTAAATAGTAATTTCGAATTAACAGTTTATCTGAATATGAAACAATTCATAAAATAGTCATAAATGTGTGTTAGGATTAGAATTTGCCCTAACTCTGTATCTTACGGTAATCTACTTTTTACCTCTCTCAAAGTTGATATCTTCCCTCTCACTGGGATCCTTAAGATCATCCACATTCTTATGCTTTCAAACTAAACTTTGAATTTTTCCAGAAATACAATCATGCTTCTGAAGATAGGGACGATTTCGAATACTTTTTGACACTCAAGGAAGATACAGTGTACCTATTCCTTTCTCCCTGACGTAATTTGCTTCACCCTGTCTTAAAACTCCTCATGAGTTAGTCCAGCAGGATTTATTTTTACGAATTCAAAATTCATCAGAGGGTGTGGATTTCGCTCTTATATCACTATAACAATTGGTTTATAGAATGCTTCATTTACGTCTTGGATTATCCACAGTAAGATAATGTCTGAACCTGACGTTTTCGTAATTTTTAGTTCCTCTAATTGTGTCCTTGTGTTGTAATTTGCAATTTTGTAAAGTCTTCTTTCAGAGGTGTCTGTCTTCTTTGGCCAATAGTTTATGGTAACATTCCAGCTTAGAAACTTTTGGGATAATTTCATTATTTTGCATTCTCGATCGTCTATATCATTTTACATTATCTCTCTTTTGTTGAGAAGCATGCCCACTTGGTCCTTCACATATTTTCTTCTGATGTGGCTATTGCGCGCAATATAATCTAGCCCTTGCCTTTCCTTTCTATCCCATAAAATACTACTTTTCCACCTCTCTCGTAATTACTACATACGTGTTTCTTGATACCTGTTTGATACCTGCTTGATGGGATTCTGGGAATTCTTCTACTCCCCAAGCCCGGCCCGAGACCAAGCTTGACCTGTGACAATATGGTGCAACAGGCTGTTGCTTGGAGCGGCCCGCGGGCATACACGGCCTTCTTGTTCTTCCTTTTAACTTATGATTCTCGTCTGTTGTGACCTGTGTTATCACTATGAACATTTCCAACTTGTTTCTGTTTCACATTGAGTTTATCCTTTTGATAATATTGTATATTTTGGTGTATCTTTATGCATGTAGCTTGTTACGTACTCCTAGCAGAATACGTATATAAATTTAAAATAACTTGTTTTATTTTATTATATCATTGTCTGTATATGTACACACATTGTGTTGTTGTAAATTATCGTGTGGTGTGGCAGCGTCAGTGGAAACAGGAGCGCGGTTGCTTTTGCACACGTCTAGTACCTGTTAGATACGGGAAAGCTGGACCTGTTCAGTTTGGAAGTTCCAGATGTCACTTTTATTTAGTTAGGTAATTGTTTATTTTCTGTAATTAAACAGGTGGCATTGTACTTATATATTTTGTAAGTAACTATTATATGTAATTTGCAGTCTTATGTGTTTTGAGAACAAGTGGTTGTTAAATTAGTTTTAAATATTAAAAAGTCCTTAGTTTCCATCCCTCATCCTGGGATGAGGCAGACGGGAGGTGAGAATGTGGGTGGCGACAGAGCGAGAGTTCAGTAGCTGAACGGGACTCGAGGGAGTAACATGTGGGAGATAAGTCTGTTACTTCTTGTTGTGCCATATTTTATTATATTATATTAAGTGAAATGACAATACTTTGGTTTGTTATATAAGTTAACTTTACCATCTGTGTTTTTATATTATACTGTCTTGAATATATATCTATATAATATTTTGTATCTATTCTTCAGTCCTAAAGGAAGATTTTTATTTATGTGCTCATTACTTATTAAGGGGTTATACTGGTGATCCGCTCTTGAGAACAGCAGTTTTCTCGTATCCCTAGACGTAATTAAAGCTTGGCTGCTGTAGGGTCACGAGCCGTAACGAACGATAGGTAACATAGCTATGTGTGATTGAATATGCGAATAAGTATGTATATGTTTGGTTGCATGTAATTATAACTGCTAGTCATTTTCTCTACTATCAGTCTGACTATAACAGTCTACGTCTGTTCCTTTCTGCTTTTCTGCTGGGGTCTCTGTATATATATATATATATATATATATATATATATATATGCAGAATAACCACATGTGAAAAATAGAAAATGCTTAACGCGTTTTTAGCTAATTCGCCTTCATCAGAGCAAAGTAGAATATAGATTCAAAGTAGATTCTACTATGCTCTGATGAAGGCGAATTAGCCGAAAACGCGTTAAGCATTTTCTATTTTTCACATGTGGTTATTCTGCATACTTGGATCAGTGTTTTTGTGATCATTGTTGCATATATATATATATATATATATATATATATATATATATATATATATATATATATATATATATATATATATATATATATTTATATATATTTATATATATATATATATATATATATATATATATGTATATATATATATATATATATATATATATATATATATATATATATATATATATATATATATATATATATATTTCTCTCTCTCTCTCTCTCTCTCTCTCTCTCTCTCTCTCTCTCTCTCTCTCTCTCTCTCTCTCTCTCTCTCCCTCTCTCTCTCTCTCTCTGTCTCTCTCTCTCTCTCCCTCTCTCTCTCTCTCTCTCTCTCTCTCTCTCTCTCTCTCTCTCTCTCTCTCTCTCTCTCTCTCTCTCTCCCTCTCCCCCTCTCTCTCTCTCTCTCTCTCTCTCTCTCTCTCTCTCTCTCTCTCTCTCTCTCTCTCTCTCTCTCTCTCCCTCTCTCTCTCTCTCTCTCTCTCCCTCTCTCTCTCCCCCTCTCTTGCTTGCTTTGAAGCAACGTAATTTTTATCCAGTCTGAGGCAATTTGGTTGGTTGTGTCTCCCCAGTAAAGTAGTATCTGTTTGCTATACGTGCTATTGGTCTTGGAAGCGTTTCCAATATTCTGTTTTTGGGGAAATCCAATTTTGAGAGAGAAATTACCTACTACCAATATTTTTTTTAGATGATTCAGCTATTCCCTTACTGAAGCGATATATTTTGAAAAGCAAGATAAAACAGGAATAAATATTTTTGAATGCCAGTAACGATTGTAAAAGATTCGATTATGATAATATATTGATTGTCTTACTATTTTTTTTTGGGGGGGGGGGTGGGGGAGGTGGATTTCAAAGATAGGATATGTAATAATACCAAACGAGGTTTCAAAAAGTGAAAATGTAGGTTGGAAATGAACAGTAATGACAATGATAAAGAAATGTGTGAAAAATTTAGAGCTATTTCAATTGAAAATAAATAAAATTAGGGAATGAAACTTGTGTGATTAGGTAACTGAGTTAAAAAAAGACTAAAAAGAAACAATACATTCGTCCATCCTCCCCTCTTCCGTGTTATTCATCACTCAATACTGTATTAATTGTATACATATCTTTCTGGCAGATAAAAAACTAAGTGAACTGAAAGGAAGAAGAAAATACCTGCATTTCATTTCATTTCCTTTTTATTTTGTGTTTTAATTGCTTTTGGAATTTTAAAATATATTTAACTTCAAAGAAAAACTTGAATTTCGCTCATGTCGAGGAAACTCTTCAACAATTTATATGAATAATCAGTTTATTTCCTGCTTATGTAATGTAATTTAATGGATTGATTAAAAAAATATTTATATATGCTTCATTTTAATTTGAATGCAACGCGAAAAATCAATCGAATTAAATATAGTTATAATGGAACATACTCCTGTTGTTGTTGCTGTTGTTGTTTTGGATGCTTTTGTCCTGTCAGTTTGGATGATCTTGACTTGTTGTTCTCTTGGATTTTCCACTTCTGTTGTTGTCTTGGGTGTTCTTGTTCTGTTATTGTCGTGGATGTTCCTGCTCTGTTATTGTCCTTGGTTCTATGCTTTGTTGTTGTTGCTGTAATTGATCTTGTTTTGATATCCTAAATTATTTTTTTTTTTTTTGGGTGTTATCATTCTCTCTTTTTTGTCCTTGCATGAGTGTTGTTGTTGTTGTTGTCATGATGAATATTCTTCAGTTGTTGCCAGGAATGTTTGTGTTCTTCTCTTGCCGTGGATGTTCTTTTGTACTTATCTTGTTTGTTCTTGTTCTGCGAATGCTGTACAAGTTCTCGTTCTTCTGTTGCTGTGGATATTCTTGTACTCTTGCTTACATAAAAAACAGTTGTATTTCCTGTTATTTATGCCATTGCTTTTGTTTATGTTCCGTTTAACAAGAGTTAAAATGTTCTCTGTTTTATGTTGCTTTTTAGTTCCGCTGCATTCAAATGTTTTGAACGTCACGAAATAGTGCAGTTGCAACGCATCTACAGCAGCACCAGGAAATCAACTAGTAAAAATAACGCAATTCTTTCAGCTCATTCCAATTAGTTTTGAAATTTACTTTATATTTTATTTTATATAAATAACCAGAGTTGTTTATATCATATCCAGATATACGTTCTCAATTATTTCAAAGTTTTGCTAGGCCATACAAACCGTTCACCATAAAATTATATTTTCTTATTGCTGAGAGAATCACAGCGGTGTAACTCGGCATGTCACATGAAGAGATAATGAGGGGCACCTATTGGAGCCCCTCATTAAGGGGATCTTTCTTTAGCAGTATTTATGTCTGCAACAGGCACACAGCTGTACCCAGACACACTTCGTATTGCACTGGTCATCAGGATTGGTGACCCAATTCACACTGAGTCCAAGTATATTTGCAACCAGGGAGAAATTTATCAATATGACTTGCATGGTCTGCACTGCGGAAACAATGTGGGTTGTAATTGCAAGACAACAAAGTTACTGATAACACCAAGAAGAGCCATGCCACTGTTCAGTTACCAGCAGAAAGAGAAGCACAATTTCTTCTGGGCCAAAACCCTGATAATTCTGTGTTGGCATCACGACATTTCCTTGGAAGAATGGTTGACTGGGGTTTTGGGATTACAAATGCGCATCCACACTGGCTGACACCTATCTTGCATTCAGTGTTACTCAGGAATGTGATGTAGCCAACCACAGGGAAGCAGTAAAAACAATGGACACTGTGGGGTCTGTACACATTTGTCCCTATAACATCTGAGACTTCTGGCTCTTGGGGAAAGGGTATCAAAAGAGTTATAAAAAAACGGGGTTCTAGGCTTACTAACACAACAAAGGCCCACCAGAGTGGAAGACAGTTGGATATCAGTGGTGTATCTTATTGTGGGTATTCGTAGTCATGTCTGTCGAGCTCATGTCTTCCACTCTAGTGGTCGTTAGTTCGAGGCTCCGATGGAGCACGTGAATGAAGTGATATTTCCACATTTCTTGTGTCTTGAAATTTATATATACATATACTAGCTGTACCCAGCCACAACAACCTTCTCCTGTCTTCCAGTCCTCCCCACTATTCCTCCCCCCTCCCCGTTCCCGCGTCCTCCCAACTTTTCCTCACTTCCCCGTCTCCTCGTCATCCCAACCATTCCCCACTCCACCATCCCCTTGTCCTCCCCACCATTCTCCATTCCCCTTTCCACTTGTCCCCACCATCCCCCGCACCCGTCCCCTCGTCCTCCCCACCATTCCACACTCCTTCGTCCGATGCATTCCTAATTGATCTGATGTTCACATCACTGAAATATAAGAAAAACAGTTAAAATATTTAAATGAAAAAAAGTAAAAAAAAAATAAAATAATAAAATATACTCACAAAATGAACGGAATGGTAAACAACACAGCTCAATTCCAAAGCAATGTCATACAAAATAGTTAAATCAAAATGGAAATAAATCGAAAAGTATGAAAATTCAATTTATCAATGAAATCGGAAACATTGAAATGGAATCGTAACATATTTAGTATAGCGTGTGTTGCTCTTACATGTAGCAGATGGCATTGTTTAAAAAGAAAAAGCATGTTGTTTTCTGTCACAGGTGTTGCATCTATGCTAATACTCACAAAATGAACGGTATGGTAAACAACACAGCTCAATTATATTGCAATGTCACACACAATAATTAAATCATAATTAAAATAAATCGAAATCTAGGAAAATTAAATTTGTCAATGCAATCGGAAACATTGAAATGAAATCGTAACATATTTAGTATATCGTGTATTGCTATTACGTCCAACAGATGACACTGTTTAAAAAAAAAAAGTTTTTTTCCTGTCACGAGTGAGAAATGTATATAGTAGGTATATAAAAACACACGCCTTTTCGAATGCAACGTTGCGTCAAAATTTCAAAGCAATTGGTAAAAAGGTTTCGAAGATTTTCCTCACATAAAGAACACATGAAGAACACAGTTAAAAAAAAAAAAATCCCGTCACAGACGTGACATGTATATAAAAACCTGCTCGGATGCGAATGGAACGTTGTGTAAAAATTTCTAAGCAATCGGTGAAGAACTTTCGGAGATTTGCGATTTTGAACAAACGATTATTTACATTTTTATTTACATAGATTATACACTGTACGTATCCTTTTGTTCGACGCCGATTCAAACAACCAGAAGTGGTTGTTTGCATCGGCGTCTAAAATATAAATATATTTTTATAGCAGTGTTTTCTGTAGGCATTTATTGTTCAATTTGCCCGAAAGGGTGAGATCAGTGAGTCCATTAAGACTGTTCTATTTTCCTTACATTTTTCATCAATTGAGATGAACGTTGAAAAAAAAATAACTTTCCAAAGCTCATTTTTACAGTATTATTTGGCCAGATGCTAAGAGTTCCGTTCCGTTAACTCTTGTTAACATTGTAAGAGGCAGAGTCGGATTGATTTCAAAGTGTCTAGCTGGATGATGTGTAACCGAGGAAAGTTATAACTAACCGGTGCTCAACTGAAAATTTTGACGTTTCTACTTAAGCTTAAGACAAATATGCCTGCCTGGGGATCATTCAGGCTTGTTCTCATTTGTGTTCCTCAAGTGTGCCCCAAAGAATGAGGTGATTTGATAAAATACTATGCCCAAAATTACCATCGGAGCGCCGGCGGGATGATGGGGAATTAGCCTCGGCTACCATCATCTTTTGTCCGGTCAAGTGGTTAAGGTGTACTGTACACCAGTTGCAGAGTTCTCCTGGCAGTATGGGTTCGAGTCACATCTGGGGTGTAAGTTTTCAGTTGCATATATGCCTGGGGACCATTCACACTTGTTCGCATTTGTTTTCCTCACTTGTGCCAAATAGATGAGGTGATTTGATAAAATACTATGCCCAAGATTACCATCAGAGTGCCGGCGGGATAATGGGGAATTAGCCTCAGCTACCATTATCTTTCGACCGATCGTGATGGTCGAGTAGTTAAGGTGTCCTATACACCAGTCGCAGATTGCTCCTGGCAGTATGGGTTCGGGTCACTTCTGAGGACTTTTGAAGTGTGAGTTTTCAGTTGCATATATGCCTGGGGACCATTGAGGCTTGTTCGCATATATATATATATATATATATATATATATATATATATATATATATATATATATATATATATATATATATATATATATATATATATATATATATATATAATATATCTTGGTATTTGTATATTTTGAATGTGACAGTCCCCTTTGCTGGCCATTTACATATTAAGCTTTATTAAAAAAAACATTGGTTTTAATTAATAATGTTGACATATACTCCCAACTTTCAATTTTTTCAATATCTGTTTAATTGAAGTGTATAAATATTACCAAATCCCTGTTTCCAATGTTTCACACATTCCAATATTATATTTGAAAGCATATATATTTAAATTAATTTTTCGTTCTGGTGTTTCATAAGCGGTGTAAACAATACAATACGATATTATGACAGTGGAACAAGTTTGTTTTCATCATGTGGATAAAATCACTATCTCTAAGAACAATTATAAATTAATTAAACAGTGTGAACCTCTCCTCGTTAACGCAGCAACGGCTAGTACAGTTGAATTGTTAAAATTCCGTGGACATTTTTGGCTGGTGGAGTCATATTGGCAGAAATTTTTCATACATGGATTACGTTGTGGTAAGATATTAGACGTTCAGCTGTTGTAATGGTACTGGTATAATAATTACTTTTAAGTGATTTACTTATCCGTTTAATGGTAGAAAATCTTCCAACCGCATGCAATCACTGTACCAGAAACAGTGATATATATATATATATATATATAAATATATATATATATATATATATATATATATATATATATATATATATATATATATATATATATATATATATATATATATATATATATATATATATATACTGTACTCTTAAGCATAAAAAAAATATGTTTCACTTTCACTTCTTCACTTTCACTTCACTCGCATTCATATCCAGTATTTATTAAACTTTTAACTCCCTTGTTAAAAATTGTTACTGTATTTTAAGTGTTTTGGGGGCAGGATAGTAGTTAAATTTTTCCATTGGCGTTTCACTGCGGTTCACTGTGTATTTTAATCTTTAGCAATGCGATAATTTTATAATTGGCTTAATTTTGCTCTGTGGTAATAGTTATTCATATGCAAAATTTTTGAATTTTTGAAATGACAGTAAGGTTTGGTCACCATCCTGTCGCCAAAATACGTTGCATAATTTTGTGCATTTTGGGTGGTAATTTTAAGAGACTAAATATGACTAGTACAAAAAAACTTAGGGTATCAATTTTGTGAACACAGATCAATCCCTTTTTGCTTGCAATGGAGAAACTGGATTTTTTGTCATTGGGAGAAATACAAAATTTTTCTTGCTCGCAAGATACGTAGCTTGAATATTGTCTAACAACTATAGTTTCAACTGTGGACAGAAATCCCTAGAGGTGAATACTTATCTAAAAATAAGGTCTTGGAAATTAGACCTTCTTCTTGGAAATAAGCTTCTTGGAAATTGTCACACATTCCATAGCAGCAAGGTTTCTAGTACATTTGGCTTGACATATTTCGAAACGTCTTCTGAACTTAATGGGTAATTTCTTATGACAGGATGATATAATTGGAGATTCCGCGAGATCGTTGTAAGTTAGGCTATATGTAGAGAAACAGTTGCCTTACATCATCGTCTCCAAGATAAAAAAAAAGATATTATGAGTTTCTTTGACGTGATCTATAGCTTCTTTTTATGTCTCTTGGAAATGTTCGTGAACGATCATCTGGGGCTTCCGTTGTTTGATAAATATATCAATGATTTAACACAAGATAAAAAAGAGAACATAATTACAATACAATACATAATTACATAATTACGTCGATCCCTTACAATACGAACATAAGGGATCGACATATATATTCAAAAGAAAACACAACATATGAACAAGACAATGTAGAATTTTTTCAAAATTTACGAACGATAGACAGATGCAGCTTCATGATGAAAAAAAGTTTAATGTTGAAAAATGTTCCATGGTCGGGAAGTAATGGGAGTGTTCACAGATATCAGCTGGACAATGTTGAAATTGTAATGTCTGAATACTTGAATGATCTAGGAGTTATGATTGCTTGGGGTCTTAAGCCCACAAAAATCAATGCATAAATGCATGAGATGAGGTAAAAAGAATACTGGGTCACTCTTCTAGACGTTTTAACAACCAGACATTTAATAGTATTATTCTGCTTCATCTGACCCTTGTTAGTCTCAATTTAAATTATGCAGTTCATATTTGGTCTCCATGCTACAAATTGGATAAGAATTCACTTAACACGTAGGGAAAAGGATATATATATATATATATATATATATATATATATATATATATATATATACATGTCGTACCTAATAGCCAGAACGCACTTCTCAGCCTACTATACAAGGCCCAATTTGCCTAATAAGCCAAGTTTTCATGAATTAATTGTTTTTCGACTACCTAACCTACCTAACCTAACCTAACCTAACTTTTTCGGCTACCTAACCAAACCTAACCTATAGAGATAGGTTAGGTTAGGTTAGGTAGGGTTGGTTAGGTTCGGTCATATATCTACGTTAATTTTAACTCCAATAAAAAAAAAATGACCTCATACATAATGAAATGGGTAGCTTTATCATTTCATAAGAAAAAAATTAGAAAAAATATATTAATTCAGGAAAACTTGGCTTATTAGGCAAATCGGGCCTTGAATAGTAGGCCAAAAAGTGAGTTCTGGCTACTAGGTACGACATATATATATATATATATATATATATATGTCGTACCTAGTAGCCAGAATGCACTTCTCAGCCTATTATGCAAGGCCCGATTTGCCTAGTAAGCCAAGTTTTCATGAATTAATTGTTTTTCGTCTACATAACCTACCTAACCTAACCTAACCTAACTTTTTCGGCTACCTAACCTAACCTAACCTACAAAGATAGGTTAGGTTAGGTTAGGTAACCTAACCTAACCTAACTTTTTCGGCTACCTAACCTAACCTAACCTACAAAGATAGGTTAGGTTAGGTTAGGTAGGGTTGGTTAGGTTCGGTCATATATCTACGTTAATTTTAACTCCAATAAAAAAAAATTGACCATACATAATGAAATTGATAGCTTTATCATTTCATAAGAAAAAAATTAGAGGAAATATATTAATTCAGGAAAACTTGGCTTATTAGGCAAATCGGGCCTTGCATAGTAGGCTGAGAAGTGAGTTCTGGCTACTAGGTACGACATATATATATATATATATATATATATTATTAAATATGACCGAAAAAGTAAGATTAATAATTCTAACACGAATTTTCTCAATCTTTCGTACATTACGCTTCACTGTTGGAGGTAAATCAAAAATCACTTCTCCAAAATTCATTTTTATTTCTAGTCTGACGCGACACGGGCGCGTTTCGTAAAACTTATTACATTTTCAAAGACTTCACAAATACACAACTGATTAGAACTTGCGTTTCCCTGATTTTATATCTACATTTGAGTGAGGTGGGAAGGGTGATGTGGCATTACATTTGAGTGAGGTGGGAAGGGTGATGTGGCATTAACACAAGACAGAACACTAGGGGATATTAATAGGGTATTAAAAGTATCAACACAAGACAGAACAGAAACAATGGGTATTGAATAGAAGTGTTTGTAGAAAGCCTATTGGTCCATATTTCTTGATGCTTCTATATTGGAGCGGAGTCTTGAGGTGGGTAGAATATAGTTGTGCAATAATTGGCTGTTGATTGCTGTGTAGACTGCAGTGTGGAAACTACACAAAGGAAACAAACATAGGAATGTGCCTAAATGCCAACAGCGACTGCCCTGACAGGTACAAGAGGAGTGTTGTTAACGCATACGTCGACCGTGCTCTCAGCCACTGCTCAGAATGGAAGCAAGTCGACGAAGAACTCTGTAGGGTAAGGCAGGTCCTAGTCAATAACGGCTTCTCCAATGGTTTCATCGAAGACATCATAAGAAGGAAAGTGAAAAGCCATGCAACCTCCGAAGAGACAACTAACACAACACCTATACCCCCTATTAGACTATTTTACAGGAACTTCTTTTCCACAGCTCATAAAACAGAGGAAAGGGTCCTGAAAGATATTGTTAATAGAAACGTTATCCCTACAGACAAAAATCAGAGGATACAACTGACGATTTACTATAAAACCAGAAAAACGGCCAGCCTACTCATGAGAAACTCTCCAGACACAAAACAGAACGCTTTAAAAGAGACTAACGTCGTCTATGCCTTCAAATGCCCACTTGGGGACTGTAAGCTCCAAAAACCCCAGTATATAGGCAAGACAACAACATCTCTTTCTAGGCGTTTAACGATGCATAAACAACAGGGCTCCATTAAGGAACATATAATCTCTTCCCATAACCAAACCATCGCCAGAGAAATCCTAGTAAACAACACAGAAATCATCGATAGATACAGCGATAGCAGGCGGCTTGACGTTTGCGAGGCACTACACATCAAGAAGTCAACACCAGCAATCAACAGCCAATTATTGCACAACTATATTCTACCCACCTCAAGACTCCGCTCCAATATAGAAGCATCAAGAAATATGGACCAATAGGCTTTCTACAAACACTTCTATTCAATACCCATTGTTTCTGTTCTGTCTTGTGTTGATACTTTTAATACCCTATTAATATCCCCTAGTGTTCTGTCTTGTGTTAATGCCACATCACCCTTCCCACCTCACTCAAATGTAATGCCACATCACCCTTCCCACCTCACTCAAATGTAGATATAAAATCAGGGAAACGCAAGTTCTAATCAGTTGTGTATTTGTGAAGTCTTTGAAAATGTAATAAGTTTTACGAAACGCGCCCGTGTCGCGTCAGACTAGAAATAAAAATGAATTTTGGAGAAGTGATTTTTGATTTACCTCCAACAGTGAAGCGTAATGTACGAAAGATTGAGAAAATTCGTGTTAGAATTATTAATCTTACTTTTTCGGTCATATTTAATAATATATGTCTACAGGAAAGACTGCTACCAAAATATACTAATATATATATATATATATATATATATATATATATATATATATATATATATATATATATATATATATGTATGTATATATATATATATATATATATATATATATATATATATATATATATATATATATTTATATTTATATGTATATATAAAAAATTTGTGAGGGTACCACCTCTGGTGCACATCACCTATATGCCACCACCACCTATATATATATTTATATATATATATATATATAAATATATATATATTATATATATGTATATAATATATATATATATATATATATATATATATATATATATATATATATATATATATATATATATATGTATATAATATATATATATATATATATATATATATATATATATATATATATATATATATATAACCCCAGGTATTAAAAACCCTTTTTAGAAGAGAGATTAAAAACTTATCAATCAGTTTCTAAAAAGACGAAGATTAAAGAGGTCACATTATTGATATATATATATAAATGGATACTAATGATTAGCAAGGGGAGTCTAAACACGATTTAGCGCTAAATGGAACTCGAAACAAATAACTTTTTTATATAATACAAAACAAAACTATTTAGATATAATTTAAATAATTTTTGATTTTGAAAATACTTATACAAATACTATTTGTTCCAACAAGGCTGTTGAATTATGGAACATATTACTGGTTAACATAAAAGACGAGGGAATGATGCATTGTCTCTAGTGTAAGTTAGACACCTCATATATATATATATACACGAGTGTGTTTGGATGGATTAAATAGAAGCTGCCGTGTATTGGCCAACTGGCCTTATGACATTCTTCTTGTGCTATTCAGTACAATTTCCAGAGGAGCTGACCGCTCGCACAACCTCTGAAACTACACTGGCTCCTGTTGTACGGGTCGGAGGACAGAATATTGCTAGTGACAACCTGGAAGGTTCAGTTCCTCTGTCAGTCTGCCAACGCTTTAATATGAGCAATATTGGTTATGACTTGGAAGGCGTTATAAAATGTCTTATAATCGAACCATATGAGCATTTTATACATCAATCATACTCCTTACGCTCATTCAAAGTATGTAAAAATCTTTTACAGTGTAATAATAGATATGTATTTATACTGTCAATTAGTGCATTAAATGTGAATTCAATACATTCTGAACATTTTAAAAATAAAAATACATTTGAATTCGTCCGAATCACACTACTTCCCTAATTAATTAAAAAAACTGGCTGTCCAAATGTTGCCTAATTGGATCTTTTAATAATATAAAAAACTAATGTTGAACCGTTACATCAGTCAGTTAGTGCTCTGGTAAAGCATTAACAATTAAACCCAAAAATTGTTCCATGAACAATACATAAATATTTACTCTGCGTTAAATCACCTCTTCATAAACAAAAACAAAAAATTTTTTATATATACATATATATATACACATATATATATATATATATATATATATATATATATATATATATATATATATATATATATATATATATATGTCGTACCTAGTAGCCAGAACTCACTTTTCAGCCTACAATGCAAGGCCCGATTTGCCTAATAAGCCAAGTTTTCATGAAATAATATATTTTCTCTAATTTTTTTCTTATGAAATGATAAAGCAACCCATTTCATTATGTAAGAGGTGAATTTTTTTTTATTGGAGTTAAAATTAACGTAGATATATGACCGAACCTAACCAACCCTACCTAACCTAACCTAACCTATCTTTATAGGTTAGGTTAGGTTAGGTAGCCGAAAAAGTTAGGTTAGGTTAGGTTAGGTAGGTTAGGTAGTCGAAAAGCAATTAATTCATGAAAACTTGGCTTATTAGGCAAATCGGGCCTTGCATAGTAGGCTCAGAAGTGAGTTCTGGCTACTAGGTACGACATATATATATATATATATATATATATATATATATATATATATATATATATATATATATATATTTTTTTTTTATTTTATTTATATATATTATAAATATATATGTCGTACCTAATAGCCAGAAGGCACTTCTCAGCCTACTATGCAAGGCCCGATTTGCCTAGTAAGCCAAGTTTTCATGAATTAATTGTTTTTCGTCTACCTAACCTACCTAACCTAACCTAACCTAACTTTTTCGGCTACCTAACCTAACCTTACCTATAAAGATAGGTTAGGTTAGGTTAGGTAGGGTTGGTTAGGTTCGGTCATATATCTACGTTAATTTTAACTCCAATAAAAAAAATTGACCTCATACATAATGAAATGGGCAGCTTTATCATTTCATAAGAAAAAAATTAGAGAAAATATATTAATTCATGAAAACTTGGCTTATTAGGCAAATCGGGCCTTGCATAGTAGGCTGAAAAGTGCGTTCTGGCTACTAGGTACGACATATATATATATATATATGAACGCACAAGCCATAGATCACTAAGAACTCTTTGACCCGGCCAGGATTCGAAACCATGCCGTCCAGGATCACCCCTAAACGTACACAGTACCGTGACCACCGCACCAATGATCGTCTATAAGGATTGGTCAGTCCTGGTGCTTATTAACTAAGCTCCTTGACTGATCAACCCCCGACGACACTCATGGATCCATTTGGGTGTAGTTTTTCATCAAATTCTGGCGCATGCACGGACCGCACTGAGTTTAAAATGTTTGGGAAAGCTGTATGAACGCGCAAGCCATGGATCACTAAGAACTCTTTGACCCGGCCAAGATTCGAACCCATGCCGTCCAGGATCACCCCTAAACGTACACAGTACCGTGACCACCGCACCAATGATCGTCTAAATGGATCCATGAGTGTCGTTGGGGTTGATCAGTCAGAGAGCTGACCAATCCTTATAGGCTATCATTGGTGCGGTGGTCACGGTACTGTGTACGTTTAGGGGTGATCAAGGACATCAAGGGTTCGAATCCTGGCCGGGTCGAAAAGTTGTGCAAATTGTATATATAAGTGTAATACATTCTACAGTAATTCGCTTTTTCTTCACTTTGAAATTACGAAAATGACTTTTGGAGAACTCCTCATTCAGCTAAGCCCTGATGCTAAGAAAATAGTTAGAGGGATAGAAGCCCTAAATCTGAAGATAGTAAATGCAGAATATGCGGTCATATTCAATAAGACATATATATATATATATATATATATATATATATATATATATATATATATATATATATATATATATATATATATATATATATATATATATATATATTATATATATATATATATATATATATATATATATATATATATATATGCAAGCCATTTTCAATGAAACATATAAATATATATATTTTATATATTAGTATATTTTGGTAGCAGTCTTTCCTGTAGACATATATTATTAAATATGACCAAAAAAGTAAGATTAATAATTTTAACACGAATTTTCTCGATCTTTCGTACGTTTCTTTTCACTGTTGGTGGTAATTCAAAAATCAATTCTCCAAAATTCATTTTTATTTCTAGTCTGACGCGACACTTGAGCGCGTTTCGTAAAACTTATTACATTTTCAGAGACTTTAGTTTATACATACACAACTGAATAGAACTTACACATCTTCGATTTGTTTATATCTACATTTGAGTAAGGTGGATGGGGTGAGGTGGTATTAATAGGGTATTAAATTCCTAAACACAAGACAGAACACGAAA
>NC_091188.1:18119757-18147257 GCF_040958095.1 Procambarus clarkii
TAAAGTGGAACAGCTTTTAAGCCACTTTAAGAGTGAGGTGTGAGAAGAAGCTTTGACTCATTCTCCACCCGACAGTTCGACGCAGTGGCATGAATCTCGCGAGTATTTTTATGTGACATTTTTAGCAAGGAAGCACTCTGATAGCACTGAAACCGTAGACGTATAACTGATATAGGGAGAGAACGAATTGTCGTGCACAGTTCATTAATTTGAGTAAAATCTATTTTTTTGGGAGAGGCTAAAACATCAATTTTTGAACGGAATGTATATTCTTCTAATAAGCGCTGGAAAATTCGCCTACTGATAATTTATCCACTAAACGTGTGGGATGTGGTAACTATTGTGTTCGCAATCAAATAGGAGAATAAACATTACTCGACTGATTATAAGCGTGTGAAACAATTAAATTCATTATATGATTCTCATATACTTTTTCATTAATTATTTTTCACTAATTATTATTTTATCTTTAGAATAATATTAATTATTCTAATTATTATTCTATTCTTGTTACTGATATGATCAGTTAGATATAGAAATTTTTACACGAGTCTAATAATTAAGGTACATTTCACACAAGTTGTGAACAGCTGGGAACAAATATGTGAGGCATGTGTGTGCTTAAATATCCGACATAACTTGCTATGAACATGTTATTTAATTGAGAACTAATTATTTTTTATTTATCCTCAATTAATATTGCTGGTATAGCGTTAGTTAATTCTTATATAATATATGCAGCATAATTTATCTCTCATTTTTATATCTGTTGTACTAAAATGCCCTTATCCTAACCTACCAGAGAACCCAAAACAGAAAACGGGACAGTATGTCAATTTTGCGAGCTGTTACCATTTTCTAATACGACGGTTTTTGGCCTTAGGGAGAAGTAAAGGAAATTATCAGGCGAAAGCGACAACCCATTACGACTATATAGCACTGGGAAGGTATCAGGATAAGGATTTGGGATGGGACGGGAAAGAAATGGTGTCCAACCACTTGGACGGTCGGGGATTGAACGTCGACGGTCGGGGATTGAACCCTGACCTGCATGAAGCGAGACCGTCGCTCTATCGTCGACGGGTCTCCTGAGCTAACTTCCAGGACAAGGTAAGGATGGGTGGTGAGTCGCTCGCTTGAGTCTACAGTGGTCTGAGTTATTATTGTTATTAAAGAGGTGTGGTATCACCACTATGGAACACACTCGCCCACATATACCAGGAAAAACTTTTACCTTGATTAAAATCTAAATGGGGAACATGAGCAATTAGATGTTTTTTATAGATTGGTTCATAGAAGAGATACATGCTAAGTGTTATAAACCTTACTGCCTGTTGAGGTTAGTCTTTATTATAAATGGTTTATTAATACAGAGGAGTTAATTAGAGAATGTTATTGAAAGAAATCTGTAGCTGGCAACTGGGAGGCCACGGTATTACCCCGCCAGCAAAGTAGTACCTTTTGGGCTGGAGATTGCTCAGGAATAAGGTGTATTGGCATAGTAAAACTATTTGAAGAAGAAATGGACTCAATCAAAAACCCAGTGTGAGAAATATGGTAAATGGAATCAGTAAAGGGTTTGATGGGAAATGCTGAATAATAGAGTATTAAGGGACGATGACGAAATCGGGGGACGGACGCCATCTTGACCTGACGTGAGGAACGATGATGACCAGTCCTTATTTTTCCGGGGGATTTCTCCTGCCGTATCATAAGATAAGCCACTGTACTGTGGCTGCAAGAAATGGTAGAGTTCACTGACAGTCTACTGAACAGCTTCTAGGAGAGAGTCCAGGTTGTTTTTGTTGTAAAAAATTCAGCTACTGGGAACGAAACGTTCCAAGTAGTACGGGCTATTGAGAGCTCGTAGTGAACTTACCTGCCACAGGAGCGAGGCTGTAACTGTGTGTCCCAGTCGAGAGTCCAGGTTTCCAAGGGATTTATATGTGTGTGGCACTAGCTGACAGGTGTGGTGGCTGTGTGCACAGTTCCAGTTTTGGACTAAGAGCCATACGGAGACCAGAACCCTGTTTGAGTGATAAGATACAAAGTTTTCCTTCAGAATAACCTAGAGATATAAGGAGTGAATTTAACCATGTAATATTTCGTGTGTCTCTTTATAAATATAACTTTGTCATCTTCTTACTTAGCTTTTTCCCTACTCTTTGAATTCCAATTGCCTTAAGTAAAAGCCTTATTCACATTGACATTAAAATACATGACGAGAACGTGACACTAAGTACATAGCATCCATTGGATTGTATTATCTAAAACTGCATACGAGTGCTCCTTTTGTCTTTTATATAAAATATTAGGTGCTTGGGAATTGGACGATATATTTCAAGTTGAACCTCGAAAATATATCCGCCACTATCCATTTGTTAGAAATCTTCCCATTAAGAATATTCCTATTGTTCTTGGGGAAATTATTCGCCAATTAGTGATCACATTATCTGAACCAGCCCACACATCTCCTCTATCATTAGTTCCACGACCAAGGCTCATGGCTGGTTCTACTTGTGTCAGGACAAACACATTATTTCGGTAATGTGAGTTAACTGTAGAGTGTTGCAGACCCTGGTGTGCTCTGACCCTCTGTGGCCAGGCACTCTGTGCCTGCTCCACTGGGCAAGATTGATGAAACTTGCGATGCTTCTCATGCCTTGTCATGTCCTCCCCCATCAACATCATGGCCGTTGTCTTTTATTTGTAATCTCCTGTTCATTTCAAATAATGTTATGAGCTTTCTATAGTTCAACTGGTTTCGGATGTTCGGGTCCAAAGATTTCAGAAACGGATCTCAACTTATCAATGACTTCAGTTCGTTTCAATCTCTCATTCATTCTGAATGACACAGTTAAGACCCCTCTCCACACCACCTACCCGGCTACACAAGTAAGCGTTGTACCCGGAACTTATATTATTGTTTTGAATTTATTCTATTAATGTTAGGCAGGTTGCTGGCATGCCTATAACACTTGGTTTTAAAGCTTGTAATCCCTATAGTTCTACAAAGACAATGTTAAAATAAATCTCCCTCGCTTTCTCAGTAAACGTTCAGCCACTAGTGTGAGCTGGAAAGTTTACTAAGAAAGTGTAGTTATTAGGCCTTCCACGTGGCTCTGTCCGGTTCACGAAACGAAAAAAAAATGCCGCTTTCTCCGGCAGTGAAAACTGGCATGACTCTTATGACATCCTCACACACCCTAGACTGTTTGTTGTCCGACTTTAGAATCTATCATTTTAGATCTATCATCATCTAGCATAGAATCTTCTGATTTTTAGTTCATATGCTTTATCTCGAAGGATTTATCTGCCCGCTTGGGTACTAACCTCAGACCCTCCAAATTAATTTATCTTTCTACTCGGAGGTCTGCTCTTCTATCTCACAGGACACTGTAAATGTCTACCCTATTTCCATGTTTCTTTTCCAATCCACCTGTGATTCCCACTGGTTGAGGTTCTTTAAAGAATCCTGAAATGCTGCTCTGACTTGCAAACAAGGAGTCAAAATAACGTGGCTGAAATATGTTGACCAAACCACACACTAGAAAGTGAAATAACGACGACGTTTCGGTCCGTCCTGAACCATTCCCAAGTCGATTGTGGCTGTTGCTGGTGACGTGACGGGTGTGCTGCAGCTCTGTGGCCGGGAGGGATGAGTCACCATTGCCTTTTGTGAAGTGGTTGTTGACAGCTGGGTTAGAATTCTCCGGCTGAGTGACTTATTCTGCGGTGGAAGTGGTGTTGGCGGACCTCCTGCGAGTTGATGTGGCTTCGATTGGAGGTGTCCAGATCGTCTCCACCCATCGAGCGATTGTTAAGTTTACTATGGCAGATGTGTTCATGGCCTTTGTGGGCCATTATGTTGGGTGCTCGTTTACGTTGCCCAAGGTAGCTGGAACTGTGCTCATGTCAGACCGCAGTGGCGCTACTGACTTATTTGAGTGGCCATGGTGCACCCTCCGAGTTCCATGATGCCTTGCTGCGCCGAAATTTTGGGCAATTTGGCCGGGTGTTGAACATTCGGATGAATGTCATTTCATCTGGCCTACTGAAGAGTGTGCCCAATGGGATCCGGACCCTCGCGATGCAGCTTACGTCTGCAGTCTCGTCTTCAGTGCTCCTGTTGGGATACTATATCTAGAGGTTTTATGCAAGTCAGCAGCGAACCTGTTTCCAGTGGGGCTTGTTGGGCCATCAGGCTGCTGGGTGCCACGCGGGCGCCGTGGAGTGTGTAAACCTGTTCTGGGAGGTGGACTTCCCTCCTCTGGAGGTTCAGGAGGACTCTGTGAGTGATGCGGTGGTTGTTGTGCCTGCGCTGTCGGAGGTTGTGGAGCGTCCGTCGAGGCCGGCGCCTGCTGCACCCATGGTGGAACATGGGGCCTCGGGGATGTGGTGAGTGGTGTTTATTTGCTGCCAGGGCCTGCCACCGTCTCCCAATTTTGTCTTCTACAGAAGTCTGTGGCAGTGTGTTGCCGAGTGATAGGGGGATTGTGTGAGTTTCTCTGTGGACGTTCATGCGTTACCGTCTGTATCAGTGTGTGATCCAGTGCTTCCGATGGTTGACGAGGCTCTGATGTTGCATGATCGAGCGATGCAGGATCATGTGAGGCCTTCTGGTGGTCCTGCTCTGCGGCACCTCGGGGGACGTCAACAGTTCGGACGATATGTGCCTGGAGTCGAAGCGCATTCCAGGAGAGTTCGAAGTTTGTCTCCCCCTCCAGATGTCACCTGGGCGGAGGTGGGAGAATACGGTGATCCGATGACACCTGCTGTGGCGTGTGATGGTAGTGGTCCTGCGGCTCTTGTCGTGTCTGGTCATGGTCCAGGCATGGTGGTGGACGGTGCCTCTGTCCCGGGGGCGGTGGGTGGTGTGGGGGCCTCTGTACTCTGCATCTCGTCCTCATAAGCAAGGACTAAAAGCTCGTTAATTCTCTGTGTACCCAAATTCTCCAAAAGTACCTAAATCTCTGTGTTTATGAACGCTAAACACTTTACACATGATTATATAATATTATATATTATCATTATTTTATATTTGAGAAACTATCGATTTCCGGCACACACTGCGTTAATCTTGCTGAATAGGTCATGGGGACGATCACAGCTCGAACGGCCCTAACTTTAAGATGGGTGATAAATGTTTCACCCAAATTGGCGGTAATTTTGTACACTGACAGAGATGATGCAAACTGCAATACATTCTGGGGTAACAGTATCTTCATGGGTTGAAAATGTCACACAAAGCATACAAACTGATGTATGCATTGCATTCATCTTGGGCTCATAGGTGCCTCCGACACCCGTCAATGGATATGAGAGGCGAATGCTCAACCTACTATATGATGAGTTAAGCCTTATAATTGAAGACAGTTTGGCAATTAATTAACTGCTGCTCAGATGTGACCTTTTTATCTGCGTGGCTACCACTTCTCCGTGGAATTTAAATTCCTATGGATACCATCACATTTTGGCATCTCAAGGTATGACACAGTTGATATGCTTGCAAAGACAGCCTGTAGAAAACCAGTGGTAGAAATTGATATGAGTGTTTCATTAGCAGTGACAAAGAGAATACTTAAACAAATATCTAATGAAGATCTCACCGACCTAACAAATTTACAAAGACCTAAAAGTTGTAGCATTAAATATTATGATAGATATCGTGAGGAGATACTAACATATGGGACTAATAGAACAAGAACTCTGCAATGTGATGTTATAGTGGCCAGAATACGCCTGGGATATAGACGTATCTGGCAGCTTTCTCAAAACCCAAATGTCGAGTACACAATGTGTCAACTTTGTGAAAGAGAAAACATGCACTCACTTGAACATAATATTGTACAATGTCCCATATTGACTGACTTTCGCCCTCCTGGGCTAAGTTATGCGGAACTCTGTAATTACTATATGAGTACTGGAACACTAGATGATATATTGGACTTGTACCCAAGATTGACCATGTAATGTATCAATTATACAATGTATGTATGTGATGTAACTATATACCCTGAGCTTGTAAAACCACCTTCATCACCTTCAGTGATTAAGTGTTTAGTTGCACACTAGTTTCTCTATCAGCTATCTCACCCTGTCAGAGTAAAAGAGACAAATGTATGTGAATGCATGTATGTGTATATGTGTATGTATATATGTATATGTACGTATATGTGTGTGTATGTATATGTATGTGTATAAATTATATATGGAAGCTGATCAGAATTACATTTCACCTTTGTAAATGCAAATTAATGACACTATGTATAAGACACATCGAACACTTTATGTAGGGCATACGTAAATCTGTGTATGTATTTATTTACCTATGTAGGTTAGCTTAGCATTTTAAAAGCACCGAATCACCTTCTGTGGTTGATTGTTCAATAAACCCCAAAAGTATATGTTTAACACATCTCTAACCCTGTCCATGGAGGACAGAAGAAAATGTATATATGCTGGTTAGCATTGTAAATGTGTGGCTGTAATGTAAATGTGTGGCTTTCTACGTCTGTGGTAGAAAATAATAATAATAAAAAAAAACTCCATGGCTACCACTTCTCCTTGGCTACCACTTCTCCGTGGCTACCACTCATGTATAAAATGATTATGTATATACCATGCCCTAATAATTTTATGATTATTCATAAAAAAATGTATATCACTCTACCGTGTATGTAACATTTCACTGACATTGGGCACTTGGTGCCTGGAACACCCGACCGCTGAGATCAGAGGCGAGCGCTCTACCGACTGTACCAAGGTTTAGCCTTATAAGAGAAGGCTAACAATGATGTATGCTGTTTGAGCCAGGATTCGTCCTCAATATTGGACAACAGTGGTGGAGATGAGGAGAGCAGAGGTGACTGGTGTTTCTGGTGGGTGTAGGAACTGGTGAGGGTGTTGAGGAGAGCAGATGTGACTGCTGCTTCTGGTGGGTGCAATGACAGGTGAGGGTGTCGGACATGTACACTTCAGTGAATAATGTAGAACCGCTCGACAGACAGGGCTTCGTTTCAAGGTTCGGTAAAGAACCTCAAACTGTGAGACTCACACGTGCATTGGGTAAGATGGAAGTGAAAATATGATCAAAAGAGGACGAAATTTTGAGCCTTTGGATAGGATTGTAAGAGAGAAGAACAGACGTCTTGGTAGAGAGATAAATTCAGTTAGAGGATTTGATGTTAGTACACGAGAGCGTAGATAAATCCTTTGGGATACAGCATAATAAGAGGGAAATCGGAGGACTCTAAGCTAGAAGATAGATTAGTGTCTAAAAGAGGACTTCAGACAGTGTAGGGTGGGTAAGGATGAGAGAGGAGTAATACCAGTTTTCACTGCCCTTGAAAGCGACTTTTATGTTTCGAGAATCGGTAAGAGCACTGTGGATGGCCTAATAAACTCAGAGTTGCTGCATATTTTACTGAGAAAGCAGGGGAGAGATTTTCTTAACATTGTCAAGGCGGGAATGAAGGGATTACAAGGATTAAAAGAGCAGGGTTTTACTGGCTTCCCAGCAACCTCCCTAGAAACAAGAGTAAATTCAAGATAATAATACGAGTAACGGGAACAACGCCTACTTGTGTAGCCGGGCAGGTAGTGTGGGGAGGGGTCTTAACAGTGTTATTCAGATTGAATGAAAGATTGGAACCAACTGAAGTCATTGATCAACTGAGATCCGTTTCTGAAAACTTTAGCCCCGAAGATCCGAAACCAGTTGAACGATAGAAAGCTCTTAACATTATTTGAAATGACCAGGAGATTTCAAATAAAAGACAAAGGCTTGAAGTTGATGGGAGAGGGCAAGACAAGGCATGAAAAGCAACGCAAGTTTCATCAATCTTGCCCAGTGGAGCAGGCACAGAGTGACTGGCCACAGAGGGTCAGAGCACACCAGAGTCTGCAACACTCTACAGTTAACTCACATTACCAAAATGATGATTTTGTCCTGACACAAGTAGAACCAGCCATGAGGCTCAGTCGTGGAACCGTTGATGGAGGAGATGTGTGTGCTGGTTCAGATAATATGATCACTGATCGGCGAATAATTTCCCCAAGAACAATAGGAATATTCCCAACGGGAAGATTTCTAATAAATGGATAATGGGGGATATATTTTCGATGTTCAACTTGAACAATATCATCCAATTCCCATGTACCTAATATATGGTAACAAAAAACACAGCAGCATTTGTCTGCAGTTCTTAGATAACAGAATCCATTGGATGCAAAATCCTTAGGATCTATTTTATGGACCAATCTATAAAAGTATCTAATCGCTTCTGTTCCTCATTGAGGCTTTTAATCAAGGTAAATGTTTTTCCTGGTATATGTGGGTAGTGTGTTCCACAGTGTTGTTACAACACCTCTTTAACAACAATAATAACACAGACCACTTTAGACTCATGCGAGTAACTCGCCACCCATCCATACCTTATCCTGCAAGTTAGCTCAGGAATCCCCCCCACTTCATCTTTACACTCCCTCACTGTTGATGGAGTTATGTTTTCCCATATAATTTAAGACTCTTCACATAAAAAAAAATGGTCTTCCAAATGGTCTTCGACAGAATACATTCTTATACTAGCCATCCCATCCTAACCTGTCGTAGTTACAGATAACGGTTGTTACCCCTCCTAATATCTTGATGCCAAAAAGGTTTTCAGTCAAAGGCAGATCGAATGGGGATTTTGTACAGACCAAAGTGTCACTCGGAGATGTCTCCCCCCCCCCTCTTCCAGATGAAAATAGGACGAATTCCTCACGGAACAAAATCCATTTAGGGTGTTCCTCGAAAGTCTCTCTTATCCAGGTTCATAAACTGCTAACTACCTTCCTTAGAGTTGTTGTCGCAGAGGGTTGGCAGAACCATCCTATGATGTAGGAATTGGGTACCTTGCGTCTCTGAGAAGATCCATTCTGTTTACAGTCTGTAGTTTCGTTACAGCATACCAGAGTATAACTTCGTGAGATCCTCGGTTCAGTAAAAAGAAAGACACAGCTCTTCCAGTGCTGTGTCAAGTTTAACCTCTTTGCTTGTAATCCTTTTAATCCTGATTCCGAGAGAATATGGTAAAGATTTGTTAAGAGCAACTGGGTGATAGGAGTACAGTAAATAATAATGTAGACTGGAGTCCTCTTAGAAAACTCTCATTTGTAGGTATGTTACTTCGTCGATGTCGATACACGTGTCCAAAAACTGCAGAAATTCGTTGTGGGTGTCTACGGTGAATTTCCGATCCGGTTGAACATGTGCCTACCCGATATGTGGAATGCCTTGACTACTGCTGCTCCTCTCTCTATCATGCCAAAGATGTTATCGACATTCCTGCAATAGATAAGAGGGGCAACGGAAGGTTTGCTGAAATCCTCGAAAGCTGTATGAATGAAAATCTTGGCTGTCAGCACGGAAACGCTTGCGCCAACTAATGTGATTTCCATGAATGGCCTCCCGTCGAACATTAGAATGGTGTCCTCGAGGATATGTAGTGGCATCATTTAAACTAGCTGTTTGCAAGGGACTCTTCTCACTCATTCCTCCATCGGGTCGCCTACAATCCCTCCTTGGTGGACGCCAAACAATTCTGCCACCCATCTGGCTGCTTCTCTTTGAGGAAAACTTTGATATAGACCTGACACGTCTAGCAAGAAGAGAACGGCTCTCTGTGGTATTGGGTGTTCGTAGTCTTCCAATTTGCATAAAAAAGTCTATTGTGTTAAAAAAAAGGATAGTGATGTCACTATCTCCTGTAAGAACGTTAGGAGGTGGGGGGGAATTGACTGTCGGAATCAAGTCAACCTGCCTTGTCAGAACCCAATATTTGCTTCAGACTATTTTCCCCAATGATGACCACTGGATGTAGATCTTTTTCTGCTTCTAGTAGAAAGTATAGTGAGTGGATAATCGGTGAGTGGGAAATGAAGGAATCCCTCACTAAAGCTGAAGTTAATCTGCAGCAGCAAACCTGCTTTCATCAATTCCCCCCCCCCCCCCCCCCTCCATATAATAAAGTGAGTTTTTTAGGTTCGTTCTGAATATTTCCCTTCTGTTTTTTTACCCCATTATTTCCTTGGTTGTGGTGTCTATTTTTGTTACACGATGATGCAAAAACTTGTTAGATAAAGAAAGGGTTTTGGTCACTGATTGTTGACAGTATGGGATTTGTAGCTCTCCACTGGCTTTTCCAAGGCTAAGTTCACCTTTCTCTCCATGAGGCCACGGAAATCTTCAAAAGTCTTTCAGCTAAGGTTAAAGGTTGGTGTCCTTCTCAAAGATGTTAGCCCTTTTACAAGAATTCTTGCTTCCGTTCGTTAAAGTAAAACTTCCGAGAGTACTAGTTATTTTTTTCAGATATAAATTTCTCCCTATCCCATTCCAATTTCCTGCTCCTTCGTTTTTACCTAAAAAGTACTCCTGGTTATGGTTTTAATATCTCAGTTTCCACAATCTCGCCACCCTGACATTCTCCGTTCGTTGGCCTCTTTTCCACTACCAACTAGCAGGCTAACGACCCGCTCTTCTTTGTTCGTTGGAATCCCTTCCAGTACAGAAGCCCTGATCTCTGGGCTGAGGGCCTCGGCTCCAGTTTGACTCTCTTCTGGTATCTCCATTCCATTGCCATCTGGGAGCTTCTTCCAGGTCCTTCTCCATTCGTGCTGAGGAGGGCAGGGAACTTTTAGGAAGAACCGCCAAGCCATTTCGACTATATAGTACTAGGAAGGGCTCAGGATAAGGATTTGGATGGGACGGAAGGCAGTAATGGTGCCAAACCACTTGGACGGTCAGGGATTGAACGGCGACCTCCATGAAGCGAGATCGTCGCTCTACCATCCAGCCTAAGTGGTTGGCCGAGTTCCCATACATGTGTTGATCTGTCCTTTGGAATATCCGATCATTTCTTTCCCCACATTCACTTATTCGGGGGAGCCGGTCGGCCGAGCGGACAGCACACTGGACTTGTGATCCTGTGGTCCCGGGTTCGATCCCGGGCGCCGGAAAGAAACAATGGGCAAAGTTTCTTTCACCCTATGCCCCTGTTACCTAGCAGTAAAATAGGTACCTCGGTGTTAGTCAGCTGTCACGGGCTGCTTCCCGTGACTGCTTCTCCACCTGGGGGTGGAGGCCTGTTCGAGGACCGGGCCGCGAGGACACTAAAACCCCCAAAATCATCTCAAGATAACCTCAAGATAGATCCGATTGCGTTGGTCCTGGGGGATGTATATGTTTTTCCCCTCATTGAATCAGTTTATTATTTACGCACTTCTTATTTTGTTGCTTTGTGAGGCCGTTCGTCTCTCCAGTCCTTGGTTTGTTCTGAGTCCTGCTGGCATTGATAGAAAGGGTTTCAGTGGATTAACAGCTTGCTGTTCATCTCTTCCCGGGGTTACTCCTAACGGACCTTTACAAGCGCTTATGAACTCCGCATTCAATTTACTAATTACACGATTTTCCTGAGGAGATAATAATGATCATAATATGGGATTACTTTCCCTCAGATTTTAATCTGCAAACCAAATGATTAGGGTTTGTTTACTTTATTAGTTTTTAACATCTTCGGAATGCCTCCCATACTGTTTATGTTAATCCTTTTCTTCCATTTAGCTGTTTTGAGAAAAATCCTTAATGATAAATTCGATTTTGAACCTCTCTTGGGAATTTTTACCCGTTTGGCAATTAACATATAGTGTTGTATCATCTGTTCTGCAATGTGTATGTTACAATTTAAAATTATATCTTCAAAACCTAGCATGAGTTCCGAGTACTTTGAAAAAAACATCAGTGAAATATTAGGCTTTAAATATTCTGGAACTAGGCACGTGTGAGGCTCGGTTCATATCTACCATCTTCTCGTTATAACATCTCAAGCTTGAGAAGTGATTTTTCAGTTTATTGATTATCCTTTTTTTCTGTATCTTTAAGCTGAGTTTTGATGAGTGGTACTGCCTCTGGGCCCGATTTACATTCCATATTTAATTGATAGACATGACTTAATTAATATTTGTCTCTGCTGGGGTACCTGTCTATGTTTTTGAATATGACCGAAAGGATATGATTAATAATTGTAACACGAATCTTCTCAATATTTCTTACGTTTTTCTTCACTGTCGAGAGTAATTGAAATATTAACTCTCCAAAATAAATTTTTTACATATATATTTTTGGTCTGACGCCTAAAAGCGTTTCGTAAAGGCTTCTTACATATTCAAAGACTGGTTTACATATAACATATATCATGCTTATATCCGTTTTGGGTGAGGTGATATGACACAAAGGATTTGGATGAGGTGGGTATAAATTGGGTATGAAAACATAACTATGAAAGTAACTACAGAAGGGCTATTTGCCCATATTTTCTCTTGCTGCTTCTATGTTGGTTCCGGGTCTTGAAGTGGGTAGAATATAGTAATGCATTAATTGGCTGTTGATTGCTGGCAATTGCAATGACTCCCATCACAGTGGCGACCAAGCTCGGCCTGTGCTCAAAACTGACAGGGAGGTCTATGTAACTATGGTGCCGACTGGTGCTTCGTGGCTCGAGGCCGGTAAGCAGGTTTACGGGAGATTTTGTCCGACGGCCTCTGCTTCCTGTTCTTCAACAGTGAAACGACTCAGATGTGTTTAATTAACTCAAGTTGCAACTTTATCTCCTTGCTCCCATACAGCTACCCATCAGATCAAATCTGCTTCATCTGCTCCATATGAAAGTAATTGCAGCAGGCAACAGGCCAAGAAAAAAAATCCGCTCCGCAGTTCACCACACTTTTCCACAGGTCATCATAGTAAAACTGACACCGACGGGCCTGGTGAAGGTGAACTTCTGGCCGAGATCGCCTTCGAGGGTCTTGACCAGTCATAGTATGGAGAGTGACACTAGTCAGGGTCGATCAAGGTCCCTGACAGCTCTTCCCAAGCCAACAATTCTGGAAAGAAACGACACCCTGAGGAGCATCCTCGATGCTTTGCAACCAACGCATTCACCATTTGACAGTATAACTGCTATGGTCTTAGGACCAGATTGGCACAACTTGGATTCCTCATAGGAGTCGCATAGAATGCCTGTTATTTGTCTACGGGAGACACTAAACCAACACAGTCATAGACTTTGTGGCTATGAAAAACTTACATTCGTATAGATAAGAGGAGGGATCACGGTGCCGTGATCTTAGTCCAGAACTCTTTGTCTCATATGATAATGCAGCCCTTTCTCCTGTTTTTGGTAGTTATTATAGTAACGATGAGAACCATAGTATATACACCGACGTACAACGAAATTAGAAAGTAAAAATCTGAACTATAGAGTTGGACAAACCGGAAAACTATTTTTTACTTGCGTTGCTTTGACAAACTAAACTAACCTAACCTAACCTTTCTAGGGCCTAATACACGATATCTGAGGCCTAATATAGTGCATATGTGTGCTATACTAGGCCTAGGAATATTTAAGTTTGTTTTTTAGCTTAATTTATTTTAAAAGAATTCCTTACTAGTCAGTATACTACTATCTAAAAGCTAAGTTCATACGAATTCGTGACTATTGACGACTGTCACAATAGGAACTATTAAACAGGAGGATGGGTTGATTACCGAACTCCGCTCTGGCTGCTGTTGCTTACAGCCAGCGGCGAATTCGGGGTGGAAGGAGAGGGGTCTACCTCACTATTTGCTCCCTTACTGCCCTGGCTCCGAGGCATTTGATGCTGATAGGCTTAACTTGTTTTTTTTGCAAAATTACCCAGTCGTAGACTGACTGGTGGAGATTTTAATGTCAATCATCCTCAGTGGGGAAGCATCCGGGCTGATTGGCGAGGCCTCCAAATATCGAATTTAATTTTCAAAACAAACTTTTGTTTGTCCTCTCCGGATACAGCATCGAACATCACATGGAACATTTATGACGACTCCGTAGAAAATTATCATTTCCCAATCTGTCTTTCTTACACATGTGATGGCCCATCTCCAGTCAATGTTTCTCGCTAGAATTGCAAGAAAGCAAATTTGGGTTTCTTTCTGCAGGGATGGGATGATACATCCAGGGATGATACATCCCGGGATGATACATCCAGGGGTGATACATCCAGGGATGATTCATCCAGGGAGGATACATCCAGGGATGATACATCCAGGGAGGATACATCCAGGGATGATACATCCAGGGAGGATACATCCAGGGAGGATACATCCAGGGAGGATACATCCAGGGATGATACATCCAGGGAGGATACATCCAGGGAGGATACATCCAGGGAGGATACATCAGGGAGGATACATCCAGGGAGGATACATCCAGGGAGGATACATCCAGGGAGGATCCATCCAGGGAGGATACATCCCGGGAGGATACATCCAGGGAGGATACATCCAGGGAGGATACATCCAGGGAGGATACATCCAGGGAGGATACATCCAGGGAGGATATATTCACGAACGTACACAATGTCACACTTTCCCTCACTAGGACTACAGACATACGAAAGACCTCGTTATGTCCACTAAAGTTTAAAGTTTCCTGGTGGACACCTTTATGCCGCCAAGCACCTTGAGAACGTAATAGAAATGACAAGGTTAATTTCCTTCGAAGTTGAGTATGATGGCTTGCAAGTAATGTTGCAAAGGATGCAGCACATTATTCCATTCACAAGTTAAGTTGTTTCAACATTTTTCAACTTTACTTTTTCGATGAAACTGAAATCGTACAAGATGTGGGACATTTGGGGCTTGACTCTAATTATTTAAATATTAATATAGTAAAATCAATTACGAAGGACCACCCGCTTTTATAGTAAAGAGGGAAACTGAGAAAATATGATCATTAGAAAATTCCTAGATGAACCAGTAACTATGGATAAAATACTAGAGAATATGATCATTGAAATAATTTATGGGCTGTATAATTAAATGAATCAAAGCCTCAAACACCTACATTGGGGGGTTATTACTGGAACTCAGTACGTCCAGGAACTAGTGTGGTTCGTTCACCAGTCCAATGTATAATAATCTAATCCTATGAATATTTATAGAGTCATTATCTTTATCTTCAAAAAGATCATAGACTACGAACATGAAATAAAAGTATAATAAACACATGTTAATCCAATAAACAGAGTTCTGCATGTAAATGAGTACAGATAATAATCAAGGAATACAAAGGAATCTTAGCTTAATGACGATTCCTTAGAAGTTAGTTACGACTCATCTTCTGATTCCCCTGGACTCGTCATGAAACACTGGGAGTTGATTAACATGGGAAATGACAGCTCGGAGAATTCTTCACACACGCTGTAAATCAAATTGGTTTCAGTAGTAACAAATTAAACTACTAGAAATCTATATTCAAGGAAAAACGAGATTAAACATCAGAAAAATAATAACCTGTAGTTTGTTGTTGTCGCATGGCGTCACAACAAGCTACCCAGCTATAAACCTACCCCCTATAAGATGCATCAAATAAGGATAAGGATACTTAGCTAATATGGGCACTGTGTAAGTTAAGGCTTGCCGAAATTCGCGTCCTAGGCTCCGGTCTAGCCTATCCTAGATACTGACGCGCTTCACTGGCCGGTCACGTGGAGTTACATAGAACCAAATTTAACAGGTTCCGTGAATGACACTGACACCAGTGAAGGTATTTTCTGCAAAGGTTCTTCACACCTCACAGTGGCGACTTTCTTCTAGAGGTCTTGATGGCGTCTACCGTGGTGGCTGGGCAATGGCGTCTCGTCGTGAGCGTGTTGCCACGTGTGCTCACGTACGCGTCACCTTGTGCAGACTGGCGTCTCCTCCGCCCTGCTCCGCGTCCCGCATTTGTTACTCAAATTATTTATTGTGAATATTATCATTTCTCACAGTTGTGATTGAAATGCACGGGTTAGGACGAGTTTATTATTTAGAGGAGTTAAATATTATTATTTGCCAGTTTTATGATAATAAACGAACAATGGAGATGAATTAGTCTCTCCAGGGCATTCACGCGTGACGTTAAATTTACTACTAGATACCAGTTATAACTATAAACGCTCTCTTTGGCTTTAGTTAGGGATCAGTTTATCTGTAATTAATTATCACACAGAACACCGTTGTTTATAGAGAATCAAATTCAATTCTCAGACACATTGGATATAAATGTGTTTATTACAATGGAATCTGACGCAATACTGGCGTCGGGTGACGTAAGAATTCTAGCCTTATTGTACAGATGTAATTATTAGTACATGCGAACTCTACGTTGGGTTAATTTTACTCACTACAATGATTAGTAGAATTAGTAATAATTAATGAGAATACAACAGTGTTGTATTTAGTGTTGGAAATTTCCAACACAAGAGTTTCTTTCATTAACCGACCAGTACAAAGAGATAATTAGCACCAGCAATCTAACAAATTCTAGTGTTGAGAAACTGACCATCAACAATGTTCAAGATTGCCAATATCATGTGTTCCATTTATCCCAACCTGTCAAATTGTTCCTGATTTTTGTGACCTTACGAGTAAATAAAGTAGTTGCGGGACGATCCTTTAACCTGATGAAGCACATCAATTCACACTTTCCTTCTACTGAAATATGACCAGTAGGACGATGGTGTGAATAGGGAAGGATTGGTAGGGTTAACTCTCCTCTCCACTGATAGACAGTTGCCTACTCAGTAGTGTTATTAAAACGGAAGAGATACCTCGACAACAATGAATACATATATTTTTCATGTTGCTTCATTTTGGTTTACTTTTACGCCTAAAGGCAAAATATTTTAATAACCCCTGTTTTGATTTATTGATTTCTGAGGTTTTGATTTTAAATGCTAAATACATTCATTAGATTACTGTAAATTTGTTATTATGGTTTGATTTTAAAAAGTAAATAAAAATTATGAACTTCGTTTAAAACAGTATCTTCCTGATGTTTTGATTTTAAATACAAAACAAAAATATGTATAGAATTGAATATTATTTGCTACGTGTCGTGGAACCTTTTTTATGTGTTCGTGCACCTAACTTTAGAACCTGGCTACTCCACTGATGACATGTGCCATTGATGACCCGGGTGATAACCTGCCATTAAGAATGTTGAATGTTACAAACAATCACGTGGCTCCTACAGACTCCACCCGGTGCTGTTGATCCCAGAAATGACCAGAACTCCAAGGTCACCAAGGAGTAAAAAAATACCACTGCAACAGTAACCTCTTGCCACGCAGCATATCACTCAGTACTGTCTTGTCAGTCTTCATCAGATCTTCATACCGTCAGGCTTACTGGGTTTCAGTCAGGTAAAAACTGTAATAACTACGGAGGCCCGAGGTTGCTAAGGGCCTTCTGGGGAATCGACTCGCCCAAATCATGTATATTTTGAAGCTATGTGATCAATGATGACAAGAATTTGGTGTTTAAGTTGACTGAAGCAACAAGCACCAGCAAGCTAAACACTCCTGGAACAAACATAACAACGTATTGATATTTGGCTTTGGCTCTAAACATTAAAATAATTTATAGCTCTGTAATCAAAACAGCTGGAACATTCAGTCAAATTACATAGGGTAGTACAAACCTCGTACTTATTGGTACTAACATGTTCTAAAGGAATTATATGTAAGTTGCTGGCATCTCCTCATATTTATATTTATTCGCACTAAATAGGTTGGATCCTGCTGATAGTGTCTGAGGTCAACAGCCGATCATGCCTGCACGTGATCCATAAAATAAGCGTTTATGACAATTATTCTTCAACCAGGCCAATAATAACAATTAAAAAAATACGAACCGATTAAATTAAAATCTCACCATAAATCATCAAAATAAAATAAGCTGAACTTTACGTGAGTGAACCAGGAGTCAGATAATATGTAAGTGTCACCAGACTTCCGCCTAAAGAATTCACACACTCTCCGTAACGGGAATTTCGAGCGGTCACTCCTTACTTGTCAAGGTCTTCACGTGTGTGTGTGTGTGTGTGTGTGTGTGTGTGTGTGTGTGTGTGTGTGTGTGTGTGTGTGTGTGTGTGTGTGTGCGTGTGTGTGTGTGTGTGTGTGTGTGTGTGTGTGTGTGTGTGTGCGTGTGTTTGCGTGTGTGTGTGTGTGCGTGTGTTTGCGTGTGTGTGTGTGTGTGTGTGTGTGTGTGTGTGTGTGTGTGTGTGTGTGTGTGTGTGTGTGTGTGTGTGTGTGTGTGTGTGTGTGTGGCGCCATGAAGCACAATGTATCATGGACTCCTGGCCTGGCATTCTGTGTCCTCGTCATGCCATGAACTCTTATGCAAGATCTCAAACTAGAAATCGCGGCACCGCTGGAATACGTATAACTGTTTAACAATGCAAAAACCCAAATCAGCTGCTTGGAAGCGCTGCTTGAATATTTGACTAATTCTCAACACAGGACCTTAAACACCAATGTCCGAGAGTTACACTTGCAAGTATCAAGCAGAATAAAAGGTGAATACATAATGATTGTATGTCATTTATACTAGTGACCGACCTACAGTCACCCAACTTTCGTTTGACCACATTGCAACACCAAACTATTGGTGATATCCGTACACCAATATCATTACTACATTCCATGACACACGTCGAGCTAGTTCTTCGATTATAACCTCAGTAAATCTTTCCTCACAACCCCTTTGTGGTGGTGGTGGCAATAACCTCGACTCTCGACTCACCAGACATTTCACCTGTGAGCGAGCCAGGGAGGATTGAGTGGGTACCAATCCAAAGGTGCTTGCTGTGATCACCCAGTAGTAATCGGGGATGTTATTGTAAACCACGATAGATATAGGGTATTCCTGGTGTTATGATTGCCCAGGTAGCCTGAAGAATGAGTCTACCCCAATGAGAATTATTCGGTAATCTGGACCTGATTGAGATGTCGGAGGAAGTATATATATATGAATATATACTAAATGCATGACAATTGTTAATGAATAGTTTAAAAGCATGGGCAGAGGATGAACATGTAAATAAGTGACATAACATGAGATGTCGATACATTGCTGATAAGGTGTGAGGCTCGCCGGAGACGTCTTGACCTCACTTGAGCAACAGAGGTCGTTAGAGAGGGTTGTACTGTGATTGAGCTCCTGCCAGAAATGGAGGAACCCCAAGTTATGTGCCCCTACAAGGTCACCAATTTCATGGAGACCAATGACTTTCACAACCCAGGCCAACTTAGATTTCGAGCAGGAAGATCGTGTCTCTCACAGCTACTTGATCACTATGACAAAGTCACTTAGGCATAAGAAGAAAAACATAATGCTGATGTGGTATACACAGACTTCGCAAAGGATTTCGACAATTGTGATCATGGAATGATAGCACACAAAATATGGTCAATGGTAATAACCGGTAATGTTGGACGCTGGACACTCAGTTTTCTGTCAAACAGGACTCAATGAGTAACAGACAATCATGTAAAATCGAGTCCAAGCGCAGTTAAAAGCTCTGTACCTCAGAGTAGAGTCCTTGCACCACTGCTTTTCCTTATTTTCATATTAGATATAGACAAAAATACAAGTCACAGCTTTCTTATCATCCTTTGCAGATGACACAAAAATCAGCAGGAAAATTTCCTCGGCTGAAGACATTGAAAAACTTCAAGCATATATTAATAAAGTTTTCGACGAGGCAATAGAAAATAACGTGATGTTTAACAGTGATAAATTCCAGTTACTCAGGTACGGTAAAAGTGAGGACCTTAAACATAATACAGGGTACAAAACACAATCAAATGTGCCCATAATAAGAAAGCAGCATCTAAAGGATTTGGGAATAATGATGTCTGACGACCTAACGTTCAGGGAGCATAACCAAGCAAATATTGCTTCAGCTAGAAAAATGATAGGATGGATTACGAAACTTTCAAATCCAGGGATCCCCTCACAATGGTTGTACTATGCAAATCACTTGTACTGTCCCGTCTTAAGTACTGATCAGAACTCACTCCTCCCTTCCAAACAGGAGAAATTGCTGAAATAGAGGGAATACAGAGAACATACGGCATACATAAACGCAATAAAGCACCTAAATTATTGGGATCGTCTCAAAGCTCTCCAAATGTACTCACTTGAAATAAGACGAGAGTGATATCAAATAATATACACGTGGAAGATACTGGAGGGCCAGGTCCCAAATCTACACAGTAAAATAACAACATATTGAAGTGAACGATATGAAAGAAAATGCGGAATAGAACCAGTGAATAGCAGTGGTGTCATAGGCACAATCAGAGAACACTGTATAAACATCAGAGGTCCACAGTTGTTCAACATCTTCCCCGCTAGCATAAGAAATATTCCCGGAAAACCGTGGACATCTTCTAGAGAAAACTAGATCATATCCTCCAAGGAGTGTCGGACCAACTGGGCTGTGGTGGATATGTGGGCCTGCGGGCCACTGCAAGCAACAGCCTGGTGGACCAAACTCTCACAAGTCAAGCTTGGCCTCTGGCCGGGCTTGGGGAGTAGAAGAACTCCCAGGACCCCATCAACCAGGTACCAGGTATCAACCTGGAGGTAATCAAGCAGGCGTTTATGTGCGAAGCCTGTGGACGACTTAATGTGCTCATGTCAAGAGCAGAAGGGTTGTGAGGCAGTCTAAGGGAGACCTGGTTGGATGTCAGAGGGGACAACATCTTGGAGCCGCAGCTGACCTGAGCGCCCTCGACAGATGAATTCTGTGGTAAGCTAATATAACAGTTGTTGCAGTGGTTGCCTGTGTTTGATCATGTGTCCAGCGTTCATGGCAAGTGTTTTTGAATATAGTATATATGTTTTATTTAGGCAGTGAGCTGAAATAAGAGAGTATAGATAGAGGAACATCCTGGAGGGCAGAGTGACACATCCACCCTCTCTGGAGGCCAGTGGCGGAGTGAGTGAGGGAGTCTCGCGACCAGGGCACTGCAGCAAAATCCCAAATGGACCCGCCCAAGATAGGGGAGGACCATTGCGGCGACGCAATAGTTTAAGGAAACGTCGGATGGAGGAGTTTTATTTTCTGTGAATACATTTAATTATGTTTTAGTAGGGAAACATTTTTATTGGCATGGCAATGGATATTGCAGGTATGTTTTGGGGAGGAGTTGATGGAAGAACTTCGAAGCCAGGGAGGAAGTTAATGGAGGAAACTTCGAGGGTGGAGATATGTATGCTGAACTCTGTGGGGAAAGCTCCTCCAAAGTGAGGAGCTGACCTCAAACGGTGTAAAGGAGCAGTGAAGAGGAGATTCACTTGTCTGTGGGATCAGTGGTGAAGCATCACTAGTGTTTGATGAGAGCTTCATAGTGTAGCAGTTTGGGAGGACTGCAGAAGAGTTGACTATTTCGGAGGGCCTAGAGATATGCATGGTAGTGAGCCTCTAGGAGCCGAACAGAGGTTCATGGTGATCACACATAATCTATAAGGGTTGAATAAGGCTTGAGTGCTTATTGGCGTGTAAGGCGCAGTGTAAGGTGAGAGATTGATGTCGTTTTGTGTTGGGAATATTTATGCAGATGTTTGTGGTCTTTCAGCCATTGGCTGAGGTTGATATACTTTCAGGGCTGATTGTACAATGTTATTGTGGCAAGTGGTGTTTCAGCCTCAAGCTGAGTTTTAAATTCTTTTAGAGCTGATTGTACAATAGTGTTGTGACGATATTGCAATCCCCACTTAGTGAGTGAGTAGTAAATGGAAAGCCGAGAGTTGAGCAGTCACTTGATATGGACGGTTGGTGAATCCAGGATATGATATTGGATTACTGCTGGGTTGTAGTGGCTTATTGTGTTGTACGTTAATATTTCATCTTGTTTTATCATACTTTGTGTATGTTCTTTTTTCATTAAATGTGTATTGTTAGCCGGCTTTTGCTCTAGTCCTGGTGAGACTTCCCAGAAAGCATGCGGGAGAGAGAGAGAGAGAAAGGATCACAGCTGTGGACAGGGTGGCAGAGAATACTAATAGGTAAAAGGGGAATTTAGAAGATCATTCCAAACAAGGAGAGATTGGGGAGTCACGGCGGCTCAAGTAGGGTGTGTAAACAGGACAACGAGGCCAGTGTTGGAGCCATACCTCTAGATATGATATGCTGAACCTCTCTACAAGATCAAGAGGCATACAGGGTGATCTCCTGAGAAAACTTCAAGCACTCCAGAGTTCATTGCTAGTCTACCGACGGTAGCGGGAGTGTAGCTGCCAAGGTCGGTTGTCTGTTCCGGCAGAGAGTGGGTGTGGGACGTTGTCCACCTGTAGGCAAGTAACAGTTTGGTGCAGCAACCAAAACTCTATTTGGAGGTTTAAATTCCATTAGCTCCATCCCCTCGGGCCAGAACACAGGGAATTAGTTGGGTAAGGGGTAAACATGAGCTATGGAAAGGGAAAGCTCTGAGACTTCAAGCCTGACAAAGAAGTCGTCTACTTCTGTACCCTCCTCTGTCTATAAAGATTGGTGTATGTCGTTTAAGGTCATAGATCACCTCCCATTGTTTAAAAGAATTCGCCTGTAAAACGTCGTCGTGGACATAAATGACGCCTGACCACTACCAATATCTTTCTTGTTAGTCTCAAATATTGTAATAAAATGCAGATACTAACTAATATCAAAGTCTTTGCATGATATTTACCATAACAACAATAAAATGCTTCCCCGAACTAGCATGCAATAACTAGCCTAGATAATGGTACGATGGGTTATTGTGTTGTAACAACACTCACACAACAATGCCCACGTGTGCAGGCTGGACAAAAACGAACCGTTTAGCACGGATGGATCACGAACAAGGGGACACAAGTGGAAACTGAGTACCCAAATAAGCAACAACGACTTTAGATAAATGTTTTTTTTTCAATGTCAGGGTAGTTTACAATTGGAATGCATTAGGCAGTGATGTCCTGGAGGTGGACTTCATACACAGTTTCAACTGTAGATATGATAGAGGCCAAAAAGCTTAGGAACCTGTACACCAGTTATTTGACAGATGAAAGGCGGGACCAAAGAGCCCGAAGCTCAACCCCCGCAAGCACAACTAGGTGAGTACAACTAGGCGAGTAAGTGCAGTTAAAATATAGTAAATTTTCTTGCTTTTCCTGCTTCCTTCATCTTTATTCTGTAGCAATACGCCAATGTTTCATAGTGGCACGCATTCAAAATTCTTTCAAATTCTATTAGATGACTTTTATCCAATATTATTGAAATATGAGAGCAGGTGCACAGCCTACAAAGTTCTTCTTTGATCGAAATGATTGTTGTTGTTGTGATGTCCTCCGCGATTCGCGAGCGCTTTGGCCTAGGGTTCGAATGCTGGCCGGGGAGGATTGACTGGGCACCAATTCTTAACTGCACGCTTCTGTTCACCCATCAGTGAATGGGTACCTAATTGTTAAACGATTTGGTGGGTCGAATTCCAGAGAAAAAAAGGATTAAGGATTTGCCCGAAACGCCATGTGTTCTAGAGGCTGCACAGGAATGTAAGAACTCCTGTATATTTAAACAACTAATAAAAAAGATGTTACTACGGAACCCAAGGCTCTTCCAAGCTCACTAGACGTTACCCGAAGCTCTTCCAAGCTCACTAGATAAATAAATAAATAATAAATGTTTATTCAGGTAAAGTACATACATACAAGAGGTTATACAAAAATTTATAGATTTATAGATAGAGCTCGTACATACAATGCCTAAAGCCACTATTACGCAAAGCGTTTCGGGCAGATGTTACCCGAGGATCTTCTAAGCTCCTCAGACGTCACCCAAGGCTCTTCAAAGCTCCCCAGACGTTAGTCTCGTTACCCAGGGGTTATTTACACCCTCAGCGTTCTGCTTGTGTTGATAATGACTTTCTGGCCATTGTGGAACCCTCCGGTCGATAGCGAGAATGATGATGGTTCTCACTCTGCTGAACAGTGAGATACGTTTGGTTACCATTTCCTATTGCGGTGACATTTCTTAGGTGAACCTCCAGGGCTCAAAAGCATTTAGGTAAATGTTTGTGTTGTATTGGAAATGTTCATAGCGACTTCAAGGGTATTTATTTAAAGGTTTTCAGTCTATGTCCCAAATGTTTTGCGACCTTTTGGCTTCTATTTCATGTGTTCATGTTTGTGATTTACGTGTGTATTAGTCACCTGGGAACTCTTCACCAAATATTAATTGAAAAAATCACATATTTCAAGAACTTTAGTACAGGAAACGGTTGTTAGAACAGCCTATTGGTTCGTTTGTTCGTCTATGAGACTATTCGTTAGCGAATCTTCATTTGTTGTGTAAATATTCAAATAATTGTTCTTTTGTTCTTATGGTAAAGCGTCGGCTAAGCTGCGTGCAGGGTTGGCGACCGATCCCCGATGATCATATCGGTTTGGTATTGTTCTCTAACACCTTCCTCATGTCTCACCTCTGTTCTCTAACACCTTCCTCATGATGCTCCTCTGTTCTCTAACACCTTCCTCATGTCTCACCTCTGTTTTCTAACACCTTCCTCATGATGCTCCTCAGTTCTCTAACACCTTCCTCATGTCTCACCTCTGTTCTCTAACACCTTCCTCATGTCTCACCTCTGTTCTCTAACACCTTCCTCATGTCTCACCTCTGTTTTCTAACACCTTCCTCATGATGCTCCTCAGTTCTCTAACACCTTCCTCATGTCTCACCTCTGTTCTCTAACACCTTCCTCATGTCTCACCTCTGTTCTCTAACACCTTCCTCATGTCTCACCTCTGTTCTCTAACACCTTCCTCATCTCTCACGTCTGTTCTCTAACACCTTCCTCATGTCTCACCTCTGTTCTCTAACACCTTCCTCATCTCTCACGTCTGTTCTCTAACACCTTCCTCATGTCTCACCTCTGTTCTCTTAGAGTTCTCACATTCTTTAAAAATGTTCTCACATTCCTTTTATAGGCTTATATATTCACATTCCCTTCTCGAATTCTCTTCATAAATACCTTACATTATCTTAATTAACTTAGATTGTGTGTTTGTTCGTTATCCTGTGAGTGTTTCAGTCTCCAAGTCTGTTAGTTTGAGGGCTCTATTTCATTGACTCTAGTAGTCTGTGAGTGTCTTAGTTTGTGAGTCTGGGAGTCGGTGCGGCTAACAGTGCTGTGGCTCCTGAACGGAGTTACAGGTTCGGCAGAATTGTCCCACAATAACACATTCACGTGAAGGTGCTGATTCTGCTTATGGAGAGTAGCACTCAAAAGTTAGAGCGAGTGGGACAAGTGGGACAACACTGTTTGTGGGTTTCTTCGTTACTGTGACATGTAAACTGGAATAAATATTTATTATTATATGCCTATATAATGTAAACTAGAATAAATATGTCTATTACTAAAAGCCAATGATATGTAAACTGGAGAGGAGGGAGGAAATTATCAGTGGAAAGCGTCAAGGCATTACGAAGGGATCAGTCACTTGGAAGGGATCAGGATAAGGGATGGGATGGGGATAAATATGTCTATTATTATATGCTTATAATATGTTAACCTTAATAATTGTGTTATTATTATTCTATGACATGTCAAACGGTATATACGTGCCTATTATTATAAGCCTATTACATGTAATCAGAGAAAAATATGTCTGATGTTCTATGCCTACTATGATCCTTCGGGTCCGAGTTTTTCAAAAGAACAATTGGTATTCATGATTTTACAATATTGTCATATTCTATCAACTCATTTCACTTGTTATTGGCAGCTTTACGTCTTCAGTCAACGCAGTTCTAATTAACATCTCTCTTTTTTCAGGTACGCGTACTCTCTCTTGCCATGCTCCTACCCCGTCCTAAGGTACCGTACCCTCACTGTTACTATGTAACTATGTGTATATTCTCCTACCATGCCCTCAGGTACTGTGCCATCGACTATGTATACCTGCTCTTTCCACGTTCTACGGTACAGAGCCCTTAGCGGTAACTATGTATATATGCTCTTACAAGGCCTAAGAAGTGTGGCTTCAATGTGAATAAGGATACATAGTCTTATTTCGACCTCAGGGACTGAACTCTCACTCTGACTATGTATACGTACTCTTATCATGTCCTAATGCATTGTACCCTACACTGTGATTATGTATACCTACTCATACCACGTCCTGATGTGTTCTGAAGTTACTGGGACCGTGTATGCATGCCCTTACCTCAGCTTCAGGTGGTGAGTGATCTACTTAAGAGGTACAAGCTTGGAGCTGCGACTGACTTACCTTTGAGGTAGAGAAGTAAGAACCATCCATCTTGCGTTCACCCAGGACGTTCACCCAGGCCGTTCACCCAGGCCGTTCATCCAGACCGTTCAAGCAGACTGTTCATCCAGGCCGTTCATCCAGACCGTTCACAAAGACCGTTCACAAAAACCGTTCACCCAGGCTGTTCACAAAGACCGTTCACCCAGGCCGTTCACCCAGACTGTTCACCCGGGCCGTTCACCCAGACCGTTCACCCAGACCGTTCACCCAGACCGTTCACAATGACCGTTCATAAAGACTGTTCACCCAGACCGTTCACACGACTCAGTCATTCAGTAAAAAAAAAATACATTGCTTTGCCTAACCAGAAACGGACAAACCCAAACAACCCAAGAACATTATTGAGACCGATGAATAGAAAATCGTCAATATTATGGTTGTTTACTTCTCCCTAAATCGCCTCATTTTGAACGTATTGGTCGACTCCGTCAAAAGAAGCGACGCAACAAGTGCAGCTCGTCCTCCTTAGGTTCCCCATCGTCAAGAAACTGTCGAACAAAAGTGCCCTTATCCTAACCGCCCGGAGGACCTAAAACAGAAAACGGGACAGTATGTCAATATCGCGAGCCGCTGCCATTTTCACGTACGACAATTTTTTGGCCTTAGGTAGATGGGAAGGGTACTGTCAGGGGTAAGCGCCAAGCCATTACTACTATCTAGTACTTGGAAGGGATCAGGATAAGGATTTGGGATGGGACGGAGGGGCGGGGGGGGGGGGGGGGTGTGGTAAGGAATGATGCCCAGCCATTTGGAGGGTCGGGGATTGAACACCAACCTGCATGAGGCGAAACCGTCGCACTACCGTCCAGCCCAAGTGGTGCGACGGCCTCAGGTAGAGTATACGTCAAAATGCGACGTGCTATTAGGAGGACAGGTTGACAACTGAAGGTTGCGTGACCAGCGTCAAACAGCTTGGGCCTGGTCCAATGGATACAAATATTCTGCTTAAGTCTGGAAGGTGACTTCTGGGGTATGGAAGGTGTTGTAACATAGTAACAGTGGTCGTTGCTGTAGAGGTAGTATTAAGAACTGTAATGGTAGCATTGTCAACTGTAATGGTTGTATTAGTAGCTGTAATGGCAGCATTAGTGATTTGTGATGGTAGCATTATTAACTTTATTGATACCTACAGTTACCTACAAAAAATACTGTTACCTACAGGTAACCTACAGTTACCTACAGAAAATAAAGTTACCTACAGGTAACCTACAGTTACCTACAGAAAATACAGTTACCTACAGGTAACCTACAGTTACCTTTAACAGAAAATGTATATATGATGATTGGCTTTGTAAATGTGTGG
>NC_091188.1:18152257-18164757 GCF_040958095.1 Procambarus clarkii
TGCCGGTCTTTATCTAAGAGCCTATAGGATTTGTGACCCGTCCTACCTAGAGGCTGAACTTAAATACTTATTTAAAAGTTTTTGGGATTTAGGTTATCCCTCGTGGTTCATTGAACAATCACACAGTAAAACTAAAGTCTTTTGCATCCTTTACACTGAAATTGAGAGACGCCCTTAGAATCCTGATAAGGAAATAGTTTTGAAATTGCCTTATAACTCTCTTTAAGTAAACTGACCCGTAACATAGCGAATACAAAACATAAAATCGTTTTCAATTATCCAAATACAATTAGGGAACGGATTAGTGAGGGTAGAGTAGGGGAGGAAGGAAATCTGGGAGGAGGTGTTTATATATTACCTTGTAGAAATTGTAATGAAGTGTCTATGTGGGGGGGAAACAGGGCGAAAATTTGAGATCAGAATTGAAGAACGTAAGACAGCGTGTGGCATTATGGCTGGTAACAGTGCTGTAATTAACCATAGATGGGAAATGAATCAGAATGTTAATTTTAAGATATGTGAAATAATATATAGAAGTAATAATATTAGAACTAGAAGGGTAGAGGTAAATGTTTTAATAAATATTCTGAATACTTTCGCTGGCAACAAAAGCTTTACTTCGGAGGATGGCTTTACGAGGAAAATGATTCTGAGTGAATTAAAATTAGCTCTCAATAAATGGATGAATGAAAGCATCCCCATTAGCCGCGTTCCTTGGGGTCATGGAGAAGGTTACGAGGGACAACATCCACATGAACAACTCTACAAATAACAACTCCAGTTCTCAGAACAGCAGGATTACAAAACGGACTCATGACTATAATTCCGTAGACGACATTACCGCAGGAACTCAGGAGAGTGCTAAAGACTTGGTGTAACTTGTTTACATAAATGTCACATATACTCAAGTGTGGGTTTTTATCCCATGTTATTATGTCTGTGAGAATACATTACCATTACTAATTATTATTATTATTATTATTATTATTATTATTATTATTATTGTCAATAATATTGGGAAAATGAGGCGCAGCCATGAGAAGGATTCGAACTTGCATGCTAGGTTCGACACAGTCTAAAGCAATGCAACCTGGGATTCAACTGAATCATCTAAGGATTCTGAGGTTCCGTCTGGAGACGAGCCAGGGTTTCACACATTGCACTAATGCACTCTGGCTGTGGTCTAGGATTTTTTCCTCCAACACTTATCTTCAAAAGCACATATAAATCACATTAACGTGATGTATCAATGTGAAAATCAGTTGAAGCCGTGACGTGGATTCGAACCTATGCTCTCGGTACTCCAAAGACAACGTTTTGACGACTAGCCTAGTCATCTAAGACGTTCGCTTAGGAAGCACCAAGTACGTCTAAGTAATGGGTACTCTCAGTACTCAGTAGGAAGGGAATACCCGAACGTTTAAGGAGTTCGATCACATAAGGCGTGCTTCGAACTTCAGCTCTAGGAAACTTACACTTATCTAAGGCGCTGATCACCTAATGCAGTGATTCTTTACCTGTCGTGTGAGAAGCCATCTCCTTCCAGTGCCAGACTTGCCTGATTTGTAGCACTATAGGTGAACAGTTGCTTGTACATATTAAGAACAAGTACTTTGTTTCGTGAAATCTACGACTAAATTATAATTACACGTTTCCTAAAGAATTAAAATTTGTATAACAAAATAAGTGCGAGAACGTATGTTGAGAAACAAAGGAATGCGATAACATAATTTAAAAACTAAATGGCTTCAAGGACATATTTGGAGAACCAAACAGATGCGAAAGTATATTTAGAAAACCACAGAGGTGTTAGCTGCAGTAATGATTAAGATTCACACAAGTAATGCAAAGATTCCTGGTCAAAATTTCTGTCACATTTACTTTTAAAATTGTTAATTGAGTTAACCGTATTTGTCTAATCCATCAAATCTTCCTACTGCTGCTACGTTAAATGAAAACTCTCTTACTGTCCCATTTTCATCACACTGAATTCCACAACCCGTCCTCTTAAAAATAACGTCACTTTTCGCTGGTATGCGCACTATGGCCAAATTTGGACGTAATTTGAAATGAAATCGACTCACAAAAGTGACGTTCTGTTCCGTTTTCTGTTTGAGTCGTCCGGCTTACGCGGAGAGGCTAGGAGAGGACACTTTAAATTCACGTTTTTCATAACGTTTTGAAACTTTATGAGAATTTCCTGCCCACCTAACCTATCAGAGGACCCTTAACTTACTGTTGTTGAAAACAAAAATCCCAAATTTATTTTCATTTTTTTTTTCATTTTCAAATTACGTCCAAATTTGGCCATACGGGCAAACGGCCAAAAGCGACGTTATTTTTGAGAGAACAGGTTGTCAGCTATTTCTCGGACCAACTCTGCAACCAATTTAAGTTCTTTTGGATATTCAACAGTCATTATTGTCTCATAAACTTTCCATTATTTCGTGTATTTGTATGTAGGACTTTTCCCGGTCCTAATGTTTTATAGAACTGGAAATGAGATAACGTATGAGTTCCATTTCTTTTCTGTTAGGCACTATCTTAACCCTGTTCCTCCAACAAAATTATGCAGGTCATCTATCATTCTCAGTCCATCTTGATCAGCCACAGACAACAGACATAACAAAGCAAGGTTCTCTTGGACCAGCCACAGACCACAGACAAAACAAATTAATATTCTCCTACATCCGCCATTGGCCACAAAAAGAACAAAGCATGGCCATACCGGTCCAACCACAGACCACCAACGGAACAAAGCCAGGGACGGGGGTTCGGTCTCCTTGACCAGCCACAGATCACAAACAGTACAAAACCAGGGGGCCCCGCCCCACCTGACACGCGCCACACCTGTCCGGTTCCCACTCGTTACCTTCTATTTCCGGAGAGAAATGTCATTTACCGAGACGAGGCTCTTGTTGCTGCTGCTAATGTCAATAGAGAGACTGTGTGTTCTTACACATGTTTTGGGACGTTGGTGTAGTTTGTGCCGCTCTTGGTCCCGTTTCGTTTCGTTAGGCGTTCGTTCCAATTTGCTTAAAGGCTTTTTTCTATGACGTAATATTGATTTCCATTGTTGCATTTCCTGAGGTTGCGCCAGTTGTATATTCGAAATGTTACACTTTTTAATTTCCTCTGAAGTTATTGATGTTGATCGTATTGTAAGAAAAAAGTATATATATATATATATATATATATATATATATATATATATATATATATATATATATATATATATATATATATATATATATATATATATATATGTCGTACCTAATAGCCAGAACGCACTTATCGGCCTACTATGCAAGGCCCGATTTGCCTAATAAGCCAAGTTTTCCTGAATTAATATATTTTCTCTAATTTTGTTCTTATGAAATGATAAATCTAACCATTTCATTATGTATGAGGTCAATTTTTTTTTATTGGAGTTTAAATTAACGTAGATATATGACCAAACCTAACCAACCCTACCTAACCTAACCTAACCTATCTTTATAGGTTAGGTTAGGTTAGGTAGCGGAAAAAGTTAGGTTAGGTTAGGTTAGGTAGGTTAGGTAGTCGAAAAACAATTAATTCATGAAAACTTGGCTTATTAGGCAAATTGGGCCTTGCATAGTAGGCTGAGAAGTGAGTTCTGGCTACTAGGTACGACATATATATATATATATATATATATATATATATATATATATATATATATATGTATATATATATATATATATATATATATACATATATATATATATATATATATATAAATATATATATATATATATATATATATATATATATATATATATATATATATATATATATATATATATATATGTCGTACCTAATAGCCAGAACGCACTTCTCAGCCTACTATTCATGGCCCGATTTGCCTAATAAGCCAAGTTTTCATGAATTAATGTTTTTTCGTCTACCTAACCTACCTAACCTAACCTAACCTAGCTTTTTTTGGCTACCTAACCTAACCTTACCGATAAATATAGGTTAGGTTAGGTTAGGTAGGGTTGGTTAGGTTCGGTCATATATCTACGTTAATTTTAACTCCAATAAAAAAAAAATGACCTCATACATAGAGAAAAGGGTTGCTTTATCATTTCATAAGAAAAAAAATATAGTAAATATATTAATTCAGGAAAACTTGGCTTATTAGGCAAATCGGGCCTTGAATAGTAGGCTGAGAAGTGAGTTCTGGCTACTAGGTACGACATATATATATATATATATATATATATGTGTGTGTGTGTGTGTGTGTGTGTGTGTGTTCACTTAGTTGTGTTTGCGGGGGTTGAGCTTTGCTCTTTCAGCCCGCCTCTCAACTGTCAATCAACTGTTTACGAACTACTTTTTTTCCACACCACACAAACACACACACACACCACAGGAAGCATCCCGTGACAGCTGACTAACTCCCAGGTACCTATTTACTGCTAGGTAACAGGGGCATTCAGGGTGAAAGAAACTTTGCCCATTAGTTTCTGCCTCGTGCGAGAATCGAACCCGCGCCACAGAATTACGAGCCTTGCGCGTTATCCACCAGGCTACGAGGCCCCTGTGTGTATGGGGGGGGGGGTTGTGTACTTACCTAGTTGTGCTTGCACGGGTTGAGCTCTGTCTCTTTGGTCCCGTCTCTCAATTGTCAATCAACTGGTGTGCACTCAATTTCAACCTGTGTCCCCTAGTGTGTGTGTGCTCCTGATGTTAAATAGTCTGTCTCTATCTACCCTATCAATTCCTCCGAGAATCTTGTATGTGATCATGTCCTCCTAACTCTTCTGTCTCCCAGTTACGTGAGGTTAAATTCCCGTAGTCTCTCCTCGTAGCTCATACCTCTCAGCTCAGGCACTAGTCTGGTGACAAACCTTTGAACCTTTTCCAGTTCAGTCTTATGCTTGACTAGATATGGACTCCATGCTGGGGCTGCATACTCCAGGATTGGTCTGACGTGTGTGGTATACAAAGTTCTGAATGATACTTTGCACAAGTTTCTAAAGGCCGTTCTTATGTTGGCCAACCAGGCATATGCTGCTGATGTTATCTTCTTGATATGGGCTTCAGGGGGACAGGTCTGGGGTGATATCAACCCCTAGATCTTTTTCTCTCTCTCTGACTCTTGAAGTGATTCATCTCCCAAGTGATACCTTCTATCTGGTCTCCTGCTCCCTACACCTATCTTCATTACATTACATTTCCTCAAGTTAAACTCTAACAAACACTTGTTCGACCATTCCTGCAGCTTGTCGAGGTCTTCTTGAAGCCTCAATCTGTCCTCCACTCGTGTGTGTGCGTGTGTGTGTGTACTCACCTAATTGTGCTTGCGGGGGTTGAGCTTTGGCTCTTTGATCCCGTCCCGTGTGTGCGTGTGTGCGTGTGTGTGTGTGTGTTTACTAGTTGTGTTTTTGCGGGGGTCGAGCTTTGCTCTTTCGGCCCGCCTCTCAACTGTCAACCAACTGTTTACTAACTACTTTTTTTTTTCCACACCACACACATACACCCCAGGAAGCAGCCCGTGACAGCTGACTAACTCCCAGGTACCTATTTACTGCTAGGTAACAGGGGCACTTAGGGTGAAAGAAACTTTGCCCATTTGTTTCTGCCTCGTGCGGGAATCGAACCCGCGCCACAGAATTACGAGTCCTGCGCGCTATCCACCAGGCTACGAGGCCCCTGTGTGTGTGTGTGTGTGTGTGTGTGTGTGTGTGTGTGTGTGTGTGTGTGTGTGTGTGTGTGTGTGTGTGTGTGTGTGTGTGTGAGTGTACGTGTACTCACCTATTTATACTCACCTATTTGTGCTTGCGGGGGTTGAGCTTTGGCTCTTTCGTTCCGCCTCTCGACTGTCAATCAACTGGTGTACAGGTTCCTGAGCCTACTGGGCTCTATCATATCTACATATGAAACTGTGTATGGAGTCAGCCTCCACCACATCACTGCCTAATGCATTCCATCCGTTAAATACTCTGACACTGAAAAAGTTCCTTCTAACGTCTCTGTGGCTCATGTGGGTACTCAGTTTCCACCTGTGTCCCCTTGTTCGCGTCCCACCAGTGTTGAATATTTTATCCTTGTTTACCCGGTCGATTCCCCTGAGGATTTTGTAGGTTGTAATCATGTCTCCCCTTCCTCTTCTGTCTTCCAGTGTCGTAAGGTGCATTTCCCGCAGCCTTTCCTCGTAACTCATGCCTCTTAGTTCTGGGACTAGTCTAGTGGCATACCTTTGGACTTCTTCCAGCTTCGTCTTGTGCTTGACAAGGTACGGGCTCCATGCTGGGACCGCATACTCCAGGATTGGTCTTACATATGTGGTGTACAAGATTTTGAATGATTCCTTAAACAGGTTCCTGAACGCTGTTCTGATGTTAGCTAGCCTCGCATATGCGCAGACGTTTTCTTTTTATGTGGGCTTCAGGAGACAGGTTTGGTGTGATATCAACTCTTAGATATTTCTCTCTGCCCGTGTCATTAAGTACTTCATTTCCAATTCTGTATCCTGTGTCTGGCCTCCTGTTTCCACTGCCTAGTTTCATTACTTTGCATTTACTCGGGTCGAACTTGAACAGCCATTTGTTGGACCATTCACTCAGTCTGTCTAGGTCAACTTGTAGCCTCCTACTATCATTCTCAGTTTCAATCCTCCTCATAATTTTTGCATCATCGGCAAACATTGAGAGAAACGATTCTATATCCTCTGGGAGATCATTTACATATATCAGAAACAGTATAGGTCCAAGGACTGACCCTTGCGGGACTCCACTCGTACCGTCTCGCCAATCTGAGACCTCACCCTTCACACTGACTCGTTGTCTCCTGCTGCTTAGGTACTCCTTTACCCAGTGGAGTACCTACCCTTTCACTCCAGCTTGCATGTCCAGCTCTTTCACTAGCCTCTTGTGTGGCACTGTAACAAAGTCTTTCTCACAATCCAAAAATATTCAGTCTGCCCACCCTTCCCTTTCTTGCCTTATTTTTGTTGCCTGGTCGTAGAAGTCAAGTAACCCTGTGAGGCAGGACCTGCCATCCCTGAACCCATGTTGATGCTGTGTTACAAAGTTCTTTCGCTCCAGGTGCTCCACTAGCTTTCTTCGCACAATCTTCTCTATCAGAGTGCATGGTATGCAGGTTAGGGACACTGGCCTGTAATTCAGTGCCTCCTGTCTGTCCCCTTTCTTGTATGTCGGGACTACGTTAGCTGGTTTCCAAATTTCTGGCAGTTTCCCTGTTACCAGTGATTTGTTATACACTATGGAGAGTGTTAGGCACAGTTCTTCTGCTCCTTCCTTTAGTATCCAAGGGGAGATTCCATCTGGGCCTATAGCCTTCGTCACATCCAACTCTAGTAAACACTTCCTTACTTCTCCGCTGGTAATCTGAAACTCTTCCAGTGGTTCCTGGTTAGCTATTCCCTCTCTTATCTCGGGAATTTCTCCTTGCTCTAAGGTGAAGACTTCCTGGAATTTCTTATTCAGTTCCTCACACACTTCTTTGTCGTTTGTAGTGAATCCTTCCGCCCCTATCCTTAATTTCATAACCTGTTCCTTTACTGTTGTTTTTCTCCTGATGTGGCTATGCAGCAATTTAGGCTGAGTCTTTGCCTTGCTTGCGATGTCATTTTCGTATTGTCTCTATGCCTCTCTTCTCATCCTGACATATTCATTCCTGGCTTTCTGGTATCTTTCTCTGCTCTCCAGTGTCCTGTTATTCCTATAGTTTCTCCATGCCCTATTACTTTGCTGCTTAGCTAGCCTACATCTTTGATTAAACCATGGGTTTCTCATTTTCATTTCTGTGTTTTCCTTTTGGTCTGGGACAAACTTGTTTGCTGCGTCCTTGCACTTTTGCGTGATGTAGTCCATCATATCTTGTGGCCGTCTTTCCCCTGAGCTCTGTTTCCCATGCTATTTCTGTTAGGAATTTTCTTATCTCCTCATAGTTTTCCTTTCGGTATGCTAACCTTTTGGTTTCGGTATCCCTCCTCGAGTTCAATAACCCTTCTTCAATCAGGTACTCAATCAGGTGTGTGTGTGTGTGTGTGTGTGTGTGTGTGTGTGTGTGTGTGTGTGTGTGTGTGTGTGTGTGTGTGTGTGTGTGTGCGTGCGTGTGTATTCACCTAATTGTATTCACCCAGTTGTGTTTGCGGGGGTTGAGTTCTGCTCCTTCAGCCCGCCTCTCAACTGTCAATCAATCAACTGTTACTAACTACCAACTAACATTTTTTTCACACCAACACACACACACACATCCAGGAAGCATCTCGTAACAGCTGTCTAACTTCCAGGTACCTATTTACTGCTAGGTAACAGAGGGCATCAGGTTGAAAGAAACTCTGCCCATTTTTGTTATCGCCGACGGCGCGAATCGAACCCGGGCCCACAGGATTACGTGTCCAGCGGGTTATCCACACCTCCGGCGCCCCGATGTGTGTGTGTGTGTGTGTGCGTGTGTGCGTTAGTGTGAGAGAAAGAGAAAGAAAGGGAGAGAAATATGTTGTAGATATGATTGACGATAAGAATAGAGTAAATAAATAAGACAGAACCGAAGGGTAGAAAGGCGGGGACCAAGAGCTAACAGCTTAAACCTACAGGCAGAAAGACTAAATGTAAATAGTAAATACACACACACGCTCGCGCATAAAGTCAAATGAAATCAGAGAAACATCATAAAAGAATAAATCAGAGGATAAATAGCTTGACGCTACTGCAAATATAAGACAAGGATCAGGAGTGGCTCCAGTGATCAGGGAAACAATAGTGATCTCAGGAATTCTTAATACCAAGTTGTAAAGGTTTAATGGCAGCCCTGATGAAGCTGTAACATTGGAACGGCCTAAGATAGCAGTAGCAGTAATATATACAGACTTCCTTAAAATGACAGAAGGGGCAGATCTGAGAAGACAGAGATAACAAAGCCGATATATCCAAATAGGGAAGGGATTCATCGGAGGCAGGTATAGGAAGGAAGCATTATTCTTTATCAATCAGTTCTTTATATAGAGACAAATTGTTATCATTCAAAAGATGAATTTTAACACGATTGTAGCAGTGTAAGTGTTAACAAGAGTCATCATCACGGAAGTCCGCAAACATGGAGAGTTAAACTATTGAAAGTTACAATGATTTACTTTCATAACCAACATGTTGATACATCTACAGGAATAAGAAAAAGCAACGAACAAGGCAGACTACGTCATATGTACAATACAAATGAGTTAGACATAAAGTCATCATATTTTTGTAACACTTGCGTACGTTGTAGAAGCACCGTGAAAAGATCAGGAGGTGAACACTGACTGCACAGGTCATGGACGCAAACTAATTATATGTTAGCGACGTAGTGGGACTCAGAACTCAAGGACAATTGTCTACAAGAAATTACGGATGTTCTCAAGGGAAACACATGTTGTGTAGTAGCTAAAAACTTCGACCCCTCTTGAAATGGATGTCAGTTAAAGGTACGGAAATAATCCATGGCATAGGCAAAAATACAAGGAATGAAAGCTTGCCGGTGTGTGTGTGAATGGACAAAATACAAAAAGCAAAATGTGTATAGGAACAGGTGTTAAAAGTTAGATAAACGGCGTCAACAACAGACGATTCCAAGAAGGGCTGTGAGATTGCTAGAGGCGAAATAATGAAGCAATATTGAGCAACAATATTTCATCTTGGATTATAAATATTGCCCGAAACTCTGTGCGTATTAGTGACTTTAGAGAGAGTATGTACTAGCTCTACTTAGAAATCCAACATTCTGTTTATAACTCATTTTGAATGTATGTACTTTTACCTGAATTATTATTATTATTTTTATTATTATTATTATTATTATTATTATTATTATTATTATTATTATTATTATTATTATTATTATATATAATGAGCTGAAGTCCTGTGTGAAAACAATTATCATACACTTAATAAGATTCATAATAATAAGAAATGGGAAGAACTACCAGAAAGCAGGAAGACAGCTAATGAAGAGAACAAAGAAAGAAAATGGAGACGTTGATGATGCTCTAAACTCCAGGACAGTTTTCCGTAAGTACATTCAAAACATGGCCATGGAATAAATTCACAAAATAAGTTGAGTAATCAAGGAAAAACTGTATAATGAAATTCATGAATGAATGTCAAATCCTTCTTCAATTTCCTGATTAAATTCCTTGGCATGGTGAAAAAATCAGACAGAACAAAGGTGAATGAACAGATTACGTGATGGAAAAGATAAGAGAATTCTCTCGGAGAAATACTGCGATAAACTGCAAAAAATAAATAACAGGCAAAGAAAGGACTAAAATGTTGGTGGAAAACATTAGCTGCAGTTAGAGTAAGTTAGCATAGGTAGATAATAAACAGGAGAGACATTCTTAAATGCCAAATATTGTGGAATTTTTTTAGAGTATAAAGAAATGGGTTATTGGAAATAGAAGAAGCACGAACCACGGGAAGCAGTAAGATTAAATATATATACCACAGTAAACCTTAGGAATATTAGAGAGAACTTTATATAATGTCAGAAAATTATAGAAATAGAATGACACAGACTCTATGTACATTGTCAGTGGTATATATAACAGACCTAAAAGATTCTGTACTTAGGTTGTACTTCAGTATGTACTTAAGTCGATTTAAGATTGGGAGGCGGAGCTTATGAACTGAAGCCTAACCTCAAAAGAGGAGCTAGTTGAATGCCCTCATAAACACATGTAGACACACACACACACACACACACACACACACACACACACACACACACACACACACATTTAAGTACACTTTTAATTCCTTGCAGCAACCCCCTCATCCACGCCCCCCTCTTCCCTCATTTAAGCCTACCTACCACCTCTAACTTCCTCTCTAGCCTCTTCCCACACTCCCCTCACTTGCTGACCTCATTAGCTCTTCCCTTCGCCACTATTCACGTTCTTATCTGTAACAAAACAGAAGACAAGAAAGTAATGGAGAAAGAGGTGGAGATTGGAAGCGTTTTCTATTATTATTATTCTTTTCTACCACAGACGTTGCCATGCATTTACAATGCTAACCAGCATATATACATTTCTTCTATCCCACATGGACAGGGTTAGAGATCTGTTAAACATATAGTTCGGGGATTTATTGAACGATCAACCACAGAAAGTGATTGTGGTGCTTTGAAAATGTGTTCTCAGGAAGACAGGTCTGAAGATTGGGAGGTGAAGGGGGGTCGACAGGGAGGCGTTTGTGCAGGAGGGTGAGGTCGCCTCAGGAGTTTATGAACTGAAATAAACATAAACTTATCATAAATTTCTGTTTATATACTCACTTAAATGTACTCACCTAGATGTACTCATCAAGATGTACTCACCTAAATGTACTCAGCTAGATGTGGTCACCTAGATATACTCAACTAGATGTGGTCACCTAGATGTACTCACCTAGATGTATTCACATAGATGTACTCACCTAGATGTGCTGGCTGGGTCGAGCTAGGCTCCTAGTCCCGCCTTCTGGACTTTCTTAGGTTAATGCAATGACTCATTTCTCAAGCTTTTACCATATTTACACATAGAGCTTTAAAATCAAATTACCTTCAACGAATTCATCGTTTAGCCTAATAAACTTTTTTGACATTTCAAACATTGAAAAAGCTCTCTCTGACGTCCCTGGGACTCATCTGCTTCTCCAGTTTCCATCATTGACCCCTCGTCTGCTGTTCCTAGCTTTGAACAACACTGATTTTTCTACCATATCAACTTCTCTGAGAATTTTATATGTTCCTATTATATCCCCAATATCTCTACTTTCCTCCTGTGTGTTAAGTTTCAATTCTCTCAGTCTTTCTTCATAGCTTAATGTCTTCAGCTCTGGAATGACTCTTGTTGTATATCTTTGGACACTTTCTAGATTTTCCTTGTCTCTTTTTTGGATAAGGGTTCAATGCTGAGGACGCATTTTGAAGAGTAAGTCTCATCTTCGCTATATATAGGACCCGGAAATGCCCTTTGTCTAAATAACTGAACGTAACACTGTAATTGGCAAGGATGTCATATGCAGCTATTGTTATTATACTAATGAGGGCTTATTGCATTAAATTTTATTTATATTCACTCCCTTGTCTTTTTTTCAGTTTGAAAAATCTGTCTTCCCTTCCTTCAATATTGTTGTGCTGGTCTTCACACTCTTGTTCCACTCCAAATAACTTTGCATTTGACTGGGTTAAACTGAAGCAATCTTTTTTTAGACCACTACAAGAGTATATCCAAATCCGTTTGGAATGTTTCACAATCTATCTTTGTGTTAAGTCTTCTCGTCAGTTTTGTATCATATTCAAACACTGATATGAAGAAGCCAATTTCATGTCAGGTCATTGACGTATATTAGAAACATGATGGACCCTTGAACCGACCCTTATGGTTCTCCGCCCGTAGCCTTTCATGCTAATGTCTCTGCTCTCACTGTAACCCTTTGCTTACTTACTGTGAACTCTCTGACCCTCCTTATGAGTTTGTGTTACTC
>NC_091188.1:18172257-18192257 GCF_040958095.1 Procambarus clarkii
TTAAATTATGAACATATGAAACACCATCTGTCAAGTGGACAGATCCTTGTGGGACGCCACGAAGCGTCGGTAATTGGTTTCTCTACGCTACTTTCTACCACACTCCCTGTCCCTTCTCTAATCTTTACCTCTGTTATCTACTCACATTTCTCCCCCCATCTACCAGCCCTCACCACCCACTCACCTCCACTATCTGGTAGATCAGTGAAGTTAGCAGGCCACCCCCTCCCCCTCCCAGCCAGCAGGTTTCAGCTGGTTCTACAACTGGTGGGGCTGAGGAGGCACCAGCTGTGGCCCCCTTCCCCTTCACCACTACAAGCAGGTTTCAGCTGGTTCTACAACTGGTAGAGCCGAGGAGTCACCAGCTCTCCCCAGTTTAATCAGAATTGATTTAATCCGCTCCACCTCCGGCCAGCCTGAATGTGGGTCGCGGGTCCAGAGGCCAGAAAAACATTCACTCTCTCCAACCTTTCCTATTTCCTTGTCCGAATTTTCTTATTTCGTTTTATATTTATCATTTCCTTCTCCTTTCCTTCTTTTTTTTCCCTCACTCGTAAATGCTTTTTTGTCCCCTGGGTGTGTAGAAAAGGTTTTTGTTTCATGACTAACTGGGTTTTATTGATTTTATTTTCGTGTTTTTTCATTGTTTTCAGAGCTAGGGATTGTGAGGTGCAGCTGCGGCCTGCGGCCACCGGGGAGAGGTTCATCTGGGGTCACCTCCTACTGTCAGCGTCACTCTTCCTGCCTCCCTCCCGTACCTGCCCTCCTCCCTCACCCTCCTTCCTCGCTGGCTCTTCCTCACCCTCCTTCCTCGCTGGCTCTTCCTCACCCTCCCTCCTCGCTGACCTTCTCTCAATCTCTCACTTGACTTCTTGTCCCTCACTCTCACTGGCTAATTTACCTACCTTTCTCGCTGATTCTCTCTCTTCTCTGACCCTCCCTCTCACTCCCTGCTCGCTGACCCTCCCTCACCGACCCTCCCTCACCGACCCGCCTTCACTGACCCTCCCTCACTGACTCTCCCACACCGACCCTCCCTCACTAACTCTCCCTCACTGACTCTCCCTCACTGACCCTCCCTCACTGACCCTCCCTCACTGACCTTCCCGCACTGACTATCCCTCACTGACCCTCCCTCACTGACTCTCCCTCACTGACTCTCCCTCACCGACCCTCCCTCACTGACTCTCCCTCACTGACCCTCCCTCACTGACTCTCCCTCACTGACTCTCCCTCACTGACTCTCCCTCACTGACCCTCCCTCACCGACCCTCCCTCACTGACCCTCCCTCACCGACCCTCCCTCACCGACTCTCCCTCACTGACCCTCCCTCACTGACTCTCCCTCACTGACTCTCCCTCACTCACTCTCCCTCACTGACCCTCCCTCACCGACCCTCCTTTACCAACCCTCCCTCACTGACCCTCCCTCACCGACCCTCCCTCACTGACCCTCCCTCACTGACTCTCCCTCACTGACCCTCCCTCACTGACCCTCCCTCACTGACTCTCCCTCACTGACTATCCCTCACTGACCCTCCCTCACTGACTCTCCCTCACTGACCCTCCCTCACTAACTCTCCCTCACCGACCCTCCCTCACCGACCCTCCCTCACTGACTCTCCCTCACTGACTCTCCCTCACCGACCCTCCCTCACCGACCCTCCCTCACTGACTCTCCCTCACTGACCCTCCCTCACTGACTCTCCCTCACTGACTCTCCCTCACTGACTCTCCCTCACTGACCCTCCCTCACCGACCCTCCCTCACTGACCCTCCCTCACCGACCCTCCCTCACCGACTCTCCCTCACTGACCCTCCCTCACTGACTCTCCCTCACTAACCCTCCCTCACTGACCCTCCTCACTGACCCTCCCTCACTGACCCTCCCTCACTGACCCTCCCTCACCGACCCTCCCTCACTGACCCTCCTCACTGACCCTCCTCACTGACCCTCCTCACTGACCCTCCCTCACCGACCCTCCTTTACCAACCCTCCCTCACTGACCCTCCCTCACCGACCCTCCCTCACTGACTCTCCCTCACTGACCCTCCCTCACTGACCCTCCCTCACCGACCCTCCCTCACTGACCCTCCCTCACTGACCCTCCCTCACTGACCCTCCCTCACTGACCCTCCCTCACTGACTCTCCCTCACTGACCCTCCGTCACTGACCCTCCTCACTGACCCTCCCTCACTGACCCTCCCTCACCGACCCTCCTTTACCAACCCTCCCTCACTGACCCTCCCTCGCTGACCCTCCCTCACTGATCCTCCCTCACTGACCCTCCCTCACTGACCCTCCCTCACCGACCCTCCCTCACCGACCCTCCCTCACTGACCCTCCCTCACTGACTCCCTCACTCCTCATTCTTCGCTGACCTTAACAGCGTAAAATTTCCCGTTATATGAACAAACACAGAACGTGAGGCCTATCACGCCCTACGTGACTCCTCGCCAGTCACGTGTTTAAACAACTGCCTGCATTACAGATGCCTAACCTGCTGAACCTTAGTGTTGACGTGTTGACCGCTTCTCAATAACACTTGCCATATATCTTTATTTAAATTACAATACGTGAATATAATGATTTTATTAACCAGCTTCATACCTCATAAGATGTTTTTGTAGACAGAGATAACAGACAGATATCGTTACTAAGTCAGATAAATTGGAATGATAATAAAACACCTCTTTGTTTTACTATCTAAACATAACGCAGTCCACAGATATATATACGAGGCTAAAATAATATTCCTTATATGCAATGTATCAGAAATGACATCTATGCTAATAAATTACTTGTATAATTATACATTAATTAACAAACAGATCTACATGCGGAACCTAATTATAAATGTATCAACCCTATACAAAAGGAATTAATTACAAACACAATAAACAGAATAGACTCGCGTGTGAAGGTTCTCGCCCTCACTAAGCTTTGCTAAGCTCAGGAAGGTCAGATTATCTTGAGATGATTTCGGGGCTTAGCGTCCCCGCGGCCCGGTCCTCGACCAGGCCTCCTTTTTGTTACACATCCCCAGGAAGCAGCCCGTAGCAGCTGTGTAACTCCCAGGTACCTATTTAATGTTTGGTAACAGTGACATCAGGGTGAAAGAAACATTTTGCCCGTTTAATTCCTCCTCCACCGGGGATCGAACCCAGAACCTCAGGACTACGAATCCGAAGCGCTGTCCACCCAGCTGTCATATGCGCCCCTAACAGGTCACATATTGTTCTGACCTGTTGCACTGGTTATGCTTAAGAAAGCTTAATTACATTTCGAATAACTTGTGCCCAGCACTGTACTGTTCATTAGATAGATTGTTTCACTAAGTAAGTTAGAAATGAGGAGAAAATAGCTGCATTCGACCATTGGCAAATGGTCGACCTACGAAGATCAGAGGCGCCTGAGGGTCATCTCCCTTCCCTGAAGAGTCAGATGTGTGACGTTGTTGACTTACAGGTTCAGTAAGGCAGAAACAAATGGGCAAAGTTTCTTTCACCCTGAATGCCCCTGTTACCTAGCAGTAAATAGGTACCTGGGAGTTAGTCAGCTGTCACGGACTGCTTCCTGGGGGTGGAGGCCTGGTCGAGGACCGGGCCGCGGGGACACTAAAGCCCCGAAATCATCTCAAGATAACCTCAAGATACATGGGTCACTGGTACTAACCCCCCCCCCCCCCCACTAGTAAATCTATATCCTTGCAGTATGAGTTGTTGTTATTGAAAATACAGAGAAATGTTATTTTAGTAAGAATAAGTGAGTTAATAAGTATAGTGATAGGATGTTGCACCAACTGACAAAGGTAATATTTCTTATGTGTGTCCAGTCCTGTTATTAGCCTTCAGTAACAGCAGTCTCATCTAGTGTATAACTATATATAGTTACCTCACACCCTTCTTACACACTCTTCTCACTAATTCTCCCTCCTCGCTGACTTCCCTCACCTTCCCTTCTTGCTAACACTCACTTCTTCCTACCCCCTTCCCTCACCAGAGCTACTTGCTGTCCCTCTTTACTTCCTGAAGCGTCCTCACCCTCTTCCTCGCTGGCTCCCTCTACACCACATCGTCCTCCACCCGCTCCTCCGGCCCCCATATAGTGTCTTCTCCACATCTTGCATTTTTTCACATACTCTTTGAACCTCTCTCCTCTCATCACCCCCTCTCTTCAGCATCTTCTTCTCCCGCTCCCCCTTCTATCTCCTTCCTACTCTCACCATTCCACTCTTGTAGAAGTTCCTATTTTTTTTTAATTTTCCCCGAGGGGCGTGTTTAATGGGCAGTGCCTGTCCTCTAAAATAACAATCTGAGCGTCAGCTAGGGCAATGATATCATCAGCCAGGGCAATGATAGCATCAGCCAGGACAATGATAGCATCAGCCAGGACATTGATAGCATCAGCCAAGACAATGATAGCATCAGCCAGGACAATGATAGCATCAGATAGGACAATGATATCACCAGCCAGGACAATGATAACATCAGCCAAGACAATGATAGCATCAGCCAGGACAATGATAGCATCAGCCAGGACAATGATAGCATCAGCCAGGACAATGATAGCATCAGATAGGACAATGATATCACCAGCCAGGACAATGATAGCATCAGCCAGGGCAATGATAGCATCAGCCAGGACAATGATAGCATCAGCCAGGACAATGATAGCATCAGCCAGGACAATGATAGCATCAGATAGGACAATGATAGCATCTGCTAGGGCAATGATAACATCAGCCAGGACAATGATAGCATCAGCAAGGACAATGATAGCATCAGCCAGGACAGTGATAGCGTTAGTCAGGACAATGATAACATCAGCCAGGACAATGATATCATCAGCCAGGACAATGATATCATCAGCCAGGACTGATAATTCGATAATGTGTCCTAAGTCGATTAATGTTCGCTAAGCACAGCGACTCATGTTCACTGTTTGAAAACGCGCGCTCTGGCCCCGGGCGCCCCCGTAGGTCACGTACTCCCGAGTTTGTCTCCACCCACATCCTAGAGAGAGTAGCATGTGTATGAAACCATATGTAATCTCCAGCTAAGTAAACCCCGCTTGACTCACCCGTCAATTAGGGTAAGGTACCTGACTTAGAAGGTAGAAAGGGAGCTCATTATGGTGAGGTACCTGACTTAGAGGGTAGAAAGGGAGCTCATTATGGTGAGGTACCTGACTTAGAGGGTAGAAAGGGAGCTCATTATGGTGAGGTACCTGACTTAGAGGGTAGAAAGGGAGCTCATTATGGTGAGGTACCTGACTTAGAAGGTAGAAAGGGAGCTCATTATGGTGAGGTACCTGACTTAGAAGGTAGAAAGGGAGCTCATTATGGTGAGGTACCTGACTTAGAGGGTAGAAAGGGAGCTCATTATGGTGAGGTACCTGACTTAGAAGGTAGAAAGGGAGCTCATTATGGTGAGGTACCTGACTTAGAGGGTACAAAGGGAGCTCATTATGGTGAGGTACCTGACTTAGAAGGTAGAAAGGCAGCTCATTAGGGTTGTGGGAAATTTTTACCCACTATATCTATATTATTATCTAAGAAATGTATTATTTCTATATCATATCTAAATCATAACAAAACATATCAAAATCATATCAGAATAAATAGAGTCATTATACATCTTGATCCTAGATGACAATGCCACCTATGATCACGTACACCATAGGGCCCTTGGTTGCTTACATGACTTGATGCCTGATTTCTTAAGGATCCAGAAGCTTCTAGAAGGATTTCTTAATTAAAAAACTATTGGAACAATTGAATCGATTTCCGGTAGGGATTAAATCAAATCCTTAATAAAAATCAATAGTGCTAGCAAGTACTACTTGTAATCTTTAAATCCTACATCTAATTATATTATAATCACATTTTATTTCATTCATATGTCTAGACAGTAAAAATAATCAATCAATATTCATTGAAAGCTACCCTCTCTAGGAAGTGGGTGGAGCCAAACTCGGGAGTAAGCGACCTACTGGGGCGCCCGGGGCCAGAACGTGTGTGTTTACAAACAGTGAACATGTGTCGTGGTGCTTAGCGAACATTAATCGACTTAGGACACCTTATCGAATTGCGTTCTGGCTACTAGGTACGACATATATATATATATATATATATATATATATATATATATATATATATATATATATATATATATATATATATATATATATATATATATATATATATGTCGTACCTAGTAGCCAGAACTCACTTCTCAGCCTACTATTCAAGGCCCGATTTGCCTAATAAGCCAAGTTTTCCTGAATTAATATATTTACTATAATTTTTTTCTTATGAAATGATAAAGCAACCCTTTTCTCTATGTATGAGGTCAATTTTTTTTTATTGGAGTTAAAATTAACGTAGATATATGACCGAACCTAACCAACCCTACCTAACCTAACCTAACCTATATTTATAGGTAAGGTTAGGTTAGGTAGCCAAAAAAAGCTAGGTTAGGTTAGGTAGGTTAGGTAGACGAAAAAACATTAATTCATGAAAACTTGGCTTATTAGGCAAATCGGGCCTTGAATAGTAGGCTGAGAAGTGCGTTCTGGCTATTAGGTACGACATATATATATATATATATATATATATATATATATATATATATATATATATATATATATATATATACATATATATATATACATATATATATATATATATATATATATATATATATATATATATATACATATATATATATATATACATATATATATATACATATATATATATATATATATATATATATATATATATATATATATATATATATATATATATATATATACATATATATATATATATATATATATATATATATATATATATATATATATATATATATACATATATATATATATATATATATATATATATATATATATATATACATATATATATATACATATATATATATACATATATATATATATATATATATATATATATATATATATATATATATATATACATATATATATATATATACATATATATATATATATATATATATATATATATATATATATATATATATATATATACATATATATATATATACATATATATATATATATATATATATATATATATATATATATATATATACATATATATATATACATATATATATATACATATATATATATATATATATATATATATATATATATATATATATATACATATATATATATATATACATATATATATATATATATATATATATATATATATATATATATATATATATATATATGTCGTACCTAGTAGCCAGAACGCACTTCTCGGCCTACTATGCAAGGCCCGATTTGCCTATTAAGCCAAGTTTTCCTGAATTAATATATTTTCTCAATTTTTTTCCTATGAAATGATAAAACTACCCATTTCATTATGTATGAGGTCAATTTATTTTTATTGGAGTTAAAATTAACGTAGATATATGACCGAACCTAACCAACCCTACCTAACCTAACCTAACCTCTCTTTATGGGTTAAGGTAGGTTAGGTAGCCGAAAAAGTTAGGTTAGGTTAGGTTAGGTAGGTTAGGTAGTCGAAAAACAATTAATTCATGAAAACTTGGCTTAATAGGCAAATCGGGCCTTGCATAGTAGGCAGAGAAGTGCGTTCTGGCTATTAGGTACGACATATATATATATATATATATATATATATATATATATATATATATATATATATATATATATATATATATATATATATATATATTATTAAATATGACCGAAAAAGTAAGATTAATAATTCTAACACGAATTTTCTCAATCTTTCGTACATTACGCTTCACTGTTGGAGGTAAATCAAAAATCACTTCTCCAAAATTCATTTTTATTTCTAGTCTGACGCGACACGGGCGCGTTTCGTAAAACTTATTACATTTTCAAAGACTTCACAAATACACAACTGATTAGAACTTGCGTTTCCCTGATTTTATATCTACATTTGAGTGAGGTGGGAAGGGTGATGTGGCATTACATTTGAGTGAGGTGGGAAGGGTGATGTGGCATTTAACACAAGACAGAACACTAGGGGATATTAATAGGGTATTAAAAGTATCAACACAAGACAGAACAGAAACAATGGGTATTGAATAGAAGTTTTTGTAGAAAGCCTATTGGTCCATATTTCTTGATGCTTCTATATTGGAGCGGAGTCTTGAGGTGGGTAGAATATAGTTGTGCAATAATTGGCTGTTGATTGCTGGTGTTGACTTCTTGATGTGTAGTGCCTCGCAAACGTCAAGCCGCCTGCTATCGCTGTATCTATCGATGATTTCTGTGTTGTTTACTAGGATTTCTCTGGCGATGGTTTGGTTATGGGAAGAGATTATATGTTCCTTAATGGAGCCCTGTTGTTTATGCATCGTTAAACGCCTAGAAAGAGATGTTGTTGTCTTGCCTATATACTGGGTTTTTGGAGCTTACAGTCCCCAAGTGGGCATTTGAAGGCATAGACGACGTTAGTCTCTTTTAAAGCGTTCTGTTTTGTGTCTGGAGAGTTTCTCATGAGTAGGCTGGCCGTTTTTCTGGTTTTATAGTAAATCGTCAGTTGTATCCTCTGATTTTTGTCTGTAGGGATAACGTTTCTATTAACAATATCTTTCAGGACCCTTTCCTCTGTTTTATGAGCTGTGGAAAAGAAGTTCCTGTAAAATAGTCTAATAGGGGGTATAGGTGTTTTGTTAGTTGTCTCTTCGGAGGTTGCATGGCTTTTCACTTTCCTTCTTATGATGTCTTCGATGAAACCATTGGAGAAGCCGTTATTGACTAGGACCTGCCTTACCCTACAGAGTTCTTCGTCGACTTGCTTCCATTCTGAGCTGTGGCTGAGAGCACGGTCGAAGTATGCGTTAACAACACTCCTCTTGTACCTGTCAGGGCAGTCGCTGTTGGCATTTAGGCACATTCCTATGTTTGTTTCCTTTGTGTAGACTGCAGTGTGGAAACCTCCGCCCTTTTCCATGACTGTTACATCTAGAAAAGGCAGCTTCCCATCCTTTTCCGTCTCGTAAGTGAAATGGCCCGGAAAGTAGAGTTGGAAATTCTGTTGGACGACATATTCGACCTCGAGACACAAAAGAAGGTCACAACCAAAGATACCTTACAAGCAGAACTTATTGCAGAAGGAGGAAAGAATCGAGGCAACTACAGAAGCACCATACTGTCCCCCGAGCTTAAAGCGGCAGCTAAAAGCCTTCGTGAGAACAAGGAGATAGTTGTCAGGAGAGGTGACAAGTCGCCAATATATGTCATTCTTAAAAAAGACGAATATCTGGCGAAAATGAACATCATACTCTCTGACCAAACTAAGTTCCAAAGGGTAACGAAGGACACTACAGCCGAATTAAAAGCAAAGGTCAACAAACTGATCGAAACTGTGAACGCCAAGAAATCCGGACTCCACCTGCCAAAGATCATTGGGGAATATAAACCTGGATATGCGTATGGAAATGTCAAGACGCACAAGCCTGGAAACCCACTTCGGCCAATCATTAGCCAGATACCCACACCCACGTACAGACTGGCGAAGCGACTCAACGGCCTGCTGACTCCTTATGTTCCTTGCGCCTTCAGCCTGAAGTCTGCAAAGGAATTTGTGGACTTACTGCGGGGCGCACGGGCCACAGGGATAAGAGCCTCGTTGGACGTAGAATCGCTGTTTACCAACGTACCTGTGGACGAGACAATCGGAATGATAGCCGACAGAGTGTATCGTGATCCAGCCTGTACTCCTCTTGACATGCCAGAAAGTATTCTGAGGAAACTACTCCAAGCTTGTACTAAAGAGGCACCCTTCTTGAGCCCGGATGGGCACATGTATAAGCAAGTAGATGGGGTCGCCATGGGTTCTCCCCTAGGTGTCCTGTTTGCAAACTTCTACATGGGTACCATCGAGCAAAAAGTCTTAGTCGACATGAACTTGAAACCGGCCATATACTGCAGGTATGTTGACGACATTTTTACACAGGTACCTGATGTCAGACATCTGCAGGAGCTGAAGGAGGCATTTGAGCAGAGTTCCGTGCTGCGTTTCACTTACGAGACGGAAAAGGATGGGAAGCTGCCTTTTCTAGATGTAACAGTCATGGAAAAGGGCGGAGGTTTCCACACTGCAGTCTACACAAAGGAAACAAACATAGGAATGTGCCTAAATGCCAACAGCGACTGCCCTGACAGGTACAAGAGGAGTGTTGTTAACGCATACGTCGACTGTGCTCTCAGCCACAGCTCAGAATGGAAGCAAGTCGACGAAGAACTCTGTAGGGTAAGGCAGGTCCTAGTCAATAACGGCTTCTCCAATGGTTTCATCGAAGACATCATAAGAAGGAAAGTGAAAAGCCATGCAACCTCCGAAGAGACAACTAACACAACACCTATACCCCCTATTAGACTATTTTACAGGAACTTCTTTTCCACAGCTCATAAAACAGAGGAAAGGGTCCTGAAAGATATTGTTAATAGAAACGTTATCCCTACAGACAAAAATCAGAGGATACAACTGACGATTTACTATAAAACCAGAAAAACGGCCAGCCTACTCATGAGAAACTCTCCAGACACAAAACAGAACGCTTTAAAAGAGACTAACGTCGTCTATGCCTTCAAATGCCCACTTGGGGACTGTAAGCTCCAAAAAAACCAGTATATAGGCAAGACAACAACATCTCTTTCTAGGCGTTTAACGATGCATAAACAACAGGGCTCCATTAAGGAACATATAATCTCTTCCCATAACCAAACCATCGCCAGAGAAATCCTAGTAAACAACACAGAAATCATCGATAGATACAGCGATAGCAGGCGGCTTGACGTTTGCGAGGCACTACACATCAAGAAGTCAACACCAGCAATCAACAGCCAATTATTGCACAACTATATTCTACCCACCTCAAGACTCCGCTCCAATATAGAAGCATCAAGAAATATGGACCAATAGGCTTTCTACAAACACTTCTATTCAATACCCATTGTTTCTGTTCTGTCTTGTGTTGATACTTTTAATACCCTATTAATATCCCCTAGTGTTCTGTCTTGTGTTAAATGCCACATCACCCTTCCCACCTCACTCAAATGTAATGCCACATCACCCTTCCCACCTCACTCAAATGTAGATATAAAATCAGGGAAACGCAAGTTCTAATCAGTTGTGTATTTGTGAAGTCTTTGAAAATGTAATAAGTTTTACGAAACGCGCCCGTGTCGCGTCAGACTAGAAATAAAAATGAATTTTGGAGAAGTGATTTTTGATTTACCTCCAACAGTGAAGCGTAATGTACGAAAGATTGAGAAAATTCGTGTTAGAATTATTAATCTTACTTTTTCGGTCATATTTAATAATATATGTCTACAGGAAAGACTGCTACCAAAATATACTAATATATATATATATATATATATATATATATATATATATATATATATATATATATATATATATATATATATATAGATATTTATATTTATCCTTGAACATATAAATTAAGTTAACAATTGCTTGCTTAGTTATCTCTAATTTATCATATAAGTTTATCCAATTGAACAAAAATTTTAGTACTTAATTAATAGTACTTAGACCACATTTAAGGTCATTTCATATCATACTTCTACAATTTAAATTGTTGTGTTATTAGTATAAGACTATATTGGCTGTTGATAGTTATGGTTCTTGGCTGGACTATGTATATGTTTAAATCCCTGCTTTAAACAGAACTAGTGTTCAGTCATAGAACTGAATTTATTAAAATCTTTTCCGTGTAAAAAAATACAAGTTAATGTGAGATACTTATCTGCAGGTGGAATGGAACTTCAGTCAATTAATTCATTCACCCCACCTGCCCCTTACAGTCCACAATCTGTCATTAGGAAAAGAGGAGCTAGGATTTACGACCCTAGCTAGAGACTTTGGTTGAATTAAATTTGCATACTGTAATTTTTAATTTAGTACAGTATAAGTCCCTGGTAGTACTCCTCTCATATCAATCATGTCAGGTTTTTCCCACAACGGTAAGGTACCGAACCTAGCAGGTAGAAAGGGAGCCCATTAGGGTAAGATACCTGAATTAGATGGTAGAAAGGGTGCCCATTAGGGTAAGGTTCCTGACTGAGAATGTAGAAAGCCCGTATGACATAAACGCAGTAACTAATTTTCAGAAGAGTGGACTAATTTTGTCAGTATGGAGATGTAGCACAAAAGACCCCTGGAAGCTTTCTTAAAATAAAAACATTCTGGGATCGTTTCAACGCCAAAACTCTCGAGGTTGGAGACGAGAGCGTGGCTGTACACTTGGAAGACGTTTCAGGGCCATGTCCTGAAAATACAGTAAGAAATACCATTGTGTTGGAATGACAGAAAATGAAAGATAAGAAGTGTAGAGAAATGAGGACGATGAATGAATATCTGAAGTCCAAGACATTTCAGTCTTCTTCCAGCATATATAAGAAATATTTTTGAAATAAATGTCGAAAAACCTCAAACAATAATTGGGTTCCAGCAAGAATCAGCCAAGTTGTCGCTGCAATGAACGCCTGCGTATCGCTGCCACCAATACCTTTCTTTATCAAAGTCGCAAGACTCCACGCAACTCCCCACTCCTGGCTGGGCAATGTGTGTATAAGTCTTGAAACCAGACACAGGTCAACCCACAGCCTATACCATCCATCACCCATACAAGGCAAGTCAGCTGACTCCACAGCTGGTGTGAGAGAGATAAACACAAAGGGTTGCCAGCTCGTTTTTATTTAAGAGATGTTCTCAGCTCCCAATCCGGCCTGAAGGAGGGTAAACATTTGACTGACAGCGCTTCTAAGATATATTTTCAAAACCCTCTGCACGTTTCCTTAGCCAGGGTGATCAGCCTGCACCCTGTGGGTTGAATGCTGTTAGGGAAGCAAGGTCTGGGAACGAATTTATTGAGTGACTTATTAGTTATTGGAACGAATTGACCAAATTATCACTAAATATTTGTTTAGTGACAGCCTCATTCCTGCAATTACACCTCACCCCCCCCTCACTCCACTTTCACCCCATTCTCTTCCTTTCTCTCTCTCTCTCTCTCTCTCTCTCTCTCTCTCTCTCTCTCTCTCTCTCTCTCTCTCTCTCTCTCTCTCTCTCTCTCTGTCTCCTCCAGCATGTATATATGCTGTTTAGCATTGTAAATGTGTGGCCACGTCTGTAGTAGAAAATAATAATAATAATAAAAACTCCTCCAGCACCCTTACCCCCCTCCATCCCACCTTCTCCCTCTCCTCTTCACCCCCACCCCCTCAGTAACCATCGTCCTTTACACTCTGTCTCCAATCTCCCCTCCTTCATAGTCCACAATGTTCACACCAAAGTGGGAATTTACTCACTTTCCTGTGTTCTGTGTGTTCTGAGTGTCCTGTGTGTTATGTGTGACTTGTATGTTCTCTGCGTTCTATCTGTTCTGTGTGTTCTCAATGTTCTATGTGTCCTGTGTATTGTGTGTGACCTCTGTATTGTGTGTGTTATTTGTGTCATGTGTGTGTTCTGAGTGTCCTTTGTGGCATGTATGTTCTGAGTGTCCTGTGTGTCCTACATGTCCTGTGTCTTCTGTGTGTTCTGGGTTTCATGTGTGTTCTGTGTGTCCAATGTATTCTGTGTATCCTGTCTGTCCAGTATATATATATATATATATATATATATATATATATATATATATATATATATATATATATATATATATATATATATATATATATATATATATTATTAATTTTAACTGCAATAAAAAAAATTGACCTCATACATAATGAAATGGGCAGCTTTATCATTTCATAAGAAAAAAATTAGAGAAAATATATAAATTCATGAAAACTTGGCTTATTAGGTAAATCGGGCCTTGCATAGTAGGCTGAAAAGTGCGTTCTGGCTACTAGGTACGATATATATATATATATATATATATATATATATATATATATATATATATATATATATATATATATATATATAATATTCTGCAAATGCAAATTCGCCCAACTCCAAGTAGAGGAACTTTGCAGGTAGGACGTGCAGTTCGCACCTTTAAATGCAACATACTGGACACAGTACCGTGAGCAGTGCCGCTGTTGTAGCATGAATGGCACGATATTTTTTAGGATAAAGAGGTGTGGCGGTCAACCAGCAGCGTTGTAGTGTTGCGATGGTGAAGCAGTATGGAGGAAGGATGCCGGGCGGGGGGGAGGGGGGGGAGAGAGAGAGAGAGGGAGGGAGGGAGGGAGGGAGGGAGAGAGGTGGGAGGGAGGGAGGGAAGTGGGAGGGAGGGAGAGAAGTGGGAGGGAGGGAGAGAAGTGGGAGGGAGGGAGGGAGAGAAGTGGGAGGGAGGCGGGGGAGGGATAGAGAGAGAAACACACACATGACACAAATAACACACACAATACACAGGACACATAGAACATTGAGAACACACAGAACAGATAGAACGCAGAGAACATACAAGACACACATAACACACAGGACACTCAGAACACACAGGACACTCAGAACACACAGAACACAGGAAAGTGAGTAAATTCCCACTTTGGTGTGAACATTGTGGACTATGAAGGAGGGGAGATGGGAGACAGAGTGTAAAGGACGATGGTTACTGAGGGGGTGGGGGTGAGGAGGAGAGGGAGAAGGTGGGATGGAGGGGGGGTAAGGGTGCTGGAGGAGTTTTTATTATTATTATTATTTTCTACTACAGACGTGGCCACACATTTACAATGCTAAACAGCAAATATACATGCTGGAGGAGAGAGAGAGAGAGAGAGAGAGAGAGAGAGAGAGAGAGAGAGAGAGAGAGAGAGAGAGAGAGAGAGAGAGAGAGAGAGAGAGAGAGAGAGAGAGAGAGAGAGAGAGAGAGAGAGAGAGAGAGAGAGAGAGAGAGAGAGAGAGAGAGAGAGAGAGAGAGAGAGAGAGAGAGAGAGAGAGAGAGAGAGAGAGAGAGAGAGAGAGAGAGAGAGAGAGTGAGTGAGTGAGAGAATATATGCCTGACTACCGTTTTCAACAGCTTTCTTGACCACCTTGATGGAAGAAAAAGTACTCTGCGTTACCACTTTACTAGACACGAGTGTCTGCCTGCCTGAAGTGAGTACGCCCTTTACCACCTTCTGGTCACCCTCCAGTACATCACGGTGGTCCCGTCTCCATGTTTCTGACTGTCATTCGGCCCAACAGTTGTTGTCGTTGTCGTGCCAAATAAACGACTATGGTTAGGCCGATCTGGATAATAGTCCTTAGTTCTTGTATATTCTTTCACCTGACTTTTGACTGATGTCAAACCGTCTGGAAAAACGCTCGCAGATGAACGCGCATTTTAGCCAAGACATGGGCGTGAATTTGAAGATCTACAATAAACCAAATTGCTTGAGAGCTCAAGACGAGTTATCGGAGCCGTATTTTGTACTTCAAATGTTAAATCCCCAGTATGAGGCACTTTCGCCGCTTGCAGTTTGACTCGCTTAGAAGGAAAAAATAAACATTATTATGCGTTGTTAAGGCACTATTTTCCATTGAGACAATCTATGTTTGCCTGTTTGGTATTTTATGGACGATGGTCGGTCAATCCTGAATGTATTACTATTGCCTATGACCTCTCGAATGATACAACCTCATTTTAACGTCAAAATCCCCAATTGGCTAAATAAAGTGTACTATAAATCATAGCAGCTCACAAACATTGACTTTTTAATGCCTGAATCGTTCGGTTAGTAAACGTTAGCATAGGTTTTGGTGTTTTAGTACACGATTTTCCGCCCCTTGTGGCAACAGGAGAGGACAAGCTGCCGGGAGAGACCCCCAGGTGGGTGTTGAACAAGAGTTTGTCTCTCCGATCCTCAAGCCTTCAGGAGCTGCTCCTTGCGTGCCACTTCTTCACCAGAGAGATCCTAGTCAGCTTTTATATTCTAAACTCCATCTAAATAACTCAAAATGTATTTATGCAATGCAAAATGTTGCATTAAAAAAATTGAACATGGAAGAAAAGTTATTTTATTCCAAGTTGTCAGATTTTTTCTTTAACATGGGAATATTTACTACTACTAATAATTAATAATTTATTGTATCAGGGGACAGGCAGTCAGTGTATGTATAAATATACATGTTAGGCATACATCGAGGTCTGGCCGTACAAGGATGAATTACTGACCTCGCCAGGATGTGGCCCAGAACAAGCTGTCTAACCCCTGGGCACCAGGCCAGGCGATAGCTAATAGGAAATGTGCCGAACTACTACTGTCCCGCCCGAGATTCGAACCCAAAATTCCCGATTGTGAGTTGAGAAATAACATGACTATCCAACTGGGACTGAATGCCCTAAATTCCGTGGATAATCCTATAAAATTCCAGCTTACCTGTCTGATTTTATGCCTCAATGTCTTGTGATTAGTCTTTTTTTCTTCCCTTGATCATAACTTATCCCTCGAGTTCCTTGTATCTTCAGCCCCTTGTGTGTACTCTCTGCCCCAACGTCTCATTCACAAGATCACATTCTCTTTTTTTATTTAGCTTTCACCAGTGAAGGGTTTGTAATGTGTACCTGGGGAGCTCCACTGTTAAGTTCTCCACTACTGAAACAACGCTTCACCACCATGTTTCCTCCCGCAGGGAGGTGGAGTGTACTCTAGTGGGGTACACACCACCAGTAGGGTACACACCACCAGTGGGGTACACACCACCAGTGGGGTACACACCACCAGTGGGGTACACACCACCAGTGGGGTACACACCACCAGTGGGGTACACACCACCAGTGGGGTACACACCACCTGTGGGGTACACACCACCAGTGGGGTACACTCCACCAGTGGGGTACACACCACCAGTGGGGTACACACCACCAGTGGGGTACACATCACCAGTGGGGTACACTCCACCAGTGGGGTACACACCACCAGTGGGGTTCACTCCACCAGTGGGGTACACTCCACCAGTGGGGTACACACCACTAGTGGTGTACACACCACCAGAGGGGTACACACCACCAGAGGGGTACACACCACCAGTGGGGTACACTCCACCAGTGGGGTACACTCCACCAGTGGGGTACACTCCACCAGTGGGGTACACTCCACCAGTGGGGTACACTCCACCAGTGGGGTACACTCCACCAGTGGGGTACACTCCACCAGTGGGGTACACTCCACCAGTGGGGTACACTCCACCAGTGGGGTACACTCCACCAGTGGGGTACACTCCACCAGTGGGGTACACTCCACCAGTGGGGTACACACCACCAGTGGGGTACACACCACCAGAGGGGTACACACCACCAGTGGGGTACACTCCACCAGTGGGGTACACACCACCAGTGGGGTACACACCACCAGTGGGGTACACTCCACCAGTGGGGTACACTCCACCAGTGGGGTACACTCCACCAGTGGGGTACACACCACCAGTGGGGTACACTCCACCAGTGGGGTACACACCACCAGAGGGGTACACACCACCAGTGAGGTACACTCCACCAGTGGGGTACACTCCACCAGTGGGGTACACTCCATCAGTGGGGTACACTCCACCAGTGAGGTACACTCCACCAGTGGGGTACACACCACCAGAGGGGTACACTCCACCAGTGGGGTACACTCCACCAGTGGGGTACACTCCATCAGTGGGGTACACTCCATCAGTGGGGTACACACAACCAGTGGGGTACACTCCACCAGTGGGGTACACACCACCAGAGGGGTACACACCACCAGTGGGGTACACTCCACCAGTGAGGTACACACCACCAGAGGGGTACACTCCACCAGTGGGGTACACTCCACCAGTGGGGTACACTCCATCAGTGGGGTACACACCACCAGTGGGGTACACTCCACCAGTGGGGTACACTCCATCAGTGGGGGAAAATCCACCACTGGGGTACACTCCAACAGTGGGGTACACTCCACCAGCAACACATCACTAGCAGGATACACTTCACGCAACACCCAGACACAACACACCCCAACACCCTGGCCTCCTGAGATTCACAAAGTGTTCCCCGGAACTAAATAACACCTCAGTTTCTCGGTACTTTACCTTAGGTATGAAATTATTACAGTCCGCTCCGCGAAGTCCTTCCCCCTCCTCCTCCTCCTCCTATTCTTCCTGGGACTCCTCTACCATTACCTCTCTTTACCTTTCATTCCCTCCCCCTTCCTCATCTTCTTCCTAGATATCAACCGCCACCATCTCCTCCTTTTCTTACGAAATTCTCCTTCTCCACCTCTTCTTTTTCTTCCCTTTTCCTACGATTTTTAGCCCTTTAAAACAGGCATCATATTTTAGGAAAGAAAAAATGGACAAATTGTTTCTGTGGAGTTTTAAAGTGGGAGCATTGTTTCCGATGTCCATGAACGGTGAATATTATTTCTCGTGTTTTGGAGAGTGATCATTGTATTCTTTCTCTCTTACTCAGATATTCTTTCTTTTCAACCGAACTTTCTGTTAGATTATCTTAGATGCTATACCTATCCAGCGTTATCATTCATTCAAGGATCAGTATGAGATTACATCCATAGGAAACTAGCTCCGACTTCTTTATTATTTTTTTATTTGCTATATCTTTACCAAGTTTAAGATGGAAGCTTAAGGAGCAGTTGCGTCTTGAGAAGTGGAGTGCAATACAGTATGTGTCACTCGCAAGTGTCAGTATTTGATACACTTACACCCTTAAGTGCAGGAAGTAAAGCCAATAATGAGTCTGAAGTGTTGGAGGCCCAAGTTATTTATACGGACTTTACACTCATAATAGAAGTCGTCTCTCGGAACCACGACAACTGTTCTTGCGGAAGCGCCAGTGGAGTGGGGAAAGGAATCACTGTTGTGAACAGTTTATAAAGAGAGGGAGCAACAGTCCACCTTTGAGGCATTGTTCTTTGCTTACAGTTGGAGTCAGAATGACTCTTAAAGTATCTTCTTATGTGAGAAGAAAGGTCATGTGATTCGGAATTTTGTATTTTGCCTATCTGGTTAAATATTTCGAGTCATTCATATCATTCCTTTGAGTTCTGAAGATCATCACTAATACCTAGGCAAAGATCATTATCTTCTTTACTAACAAAACATTTTCTATTATCTAATAAATAATTTTGTCATTCATTACTTAACAATATTCTAGAGTAAAGTCACAACAAAATCCGATAAATGCATTGAGACAGTGCAAGCCAAAGACAGACACAGGGACTTAGACAAAGACACATACAGGGAAAATGACAGACACAGGGACGTGAACAAAAATACGTACAGGGACAAGGACAGACACAGGGACAAGGACAGACACAGGGACAAGGACAGACACAGGGACAAGGACAGACACAGGGACAAGGACAGACACAGGGACAAGGACAAACACAGGGACAAGGACAGACACAGGGACAAGGACAGACACAGGGACAAGGACAGACACAGGGACAAGGACAGACACAGGGACAAGGACAGACACAGGGACAAGGACAGACACAGGGACAAGGACAGACACAGGGACAAGGACAAACACAGGGACAAGGACAGACACAGGGACAAGGACAGACACAGGGACAAGGACAGACACAGGGACAAGGACAGACACAGGGACAAGGACAGACACAGGGACAAGGACAAACACAGGGACAAGGACAGACACATGGACGTAAAGGAAGACACCGGGACGTGAAGAAAGACACATATAAGGACAAAGACAGACACATGGCCGTGAACACATACAGGGACAAAGACAGAGAGAAACAGAATGGGGCACAAATACTGAAACAGAGTCCGGGACAGATGGCGCCAGGTGAGTGGCTGGACTCATCCTCCGAGCGACACAGATAATCGTCTAATAAGTCAGTGTTGTGTAGGATAGTGACACTCGGGTTATATTGAAGGTATCATACTGGGCCAGCTCGTATTTACTATTTCAGGCTCGAGCTGTTAGCTCCTGGACCCCGCCTTATAGTGTACTGACTCCCAACCTATTT
>NC_091188.1:18197257-18303693 GCF_040958095.1 Procambarus clarkii
CGACTTGTCATCCCTGAATTCATGCTGATGTTGTGTTACAAAACTCTTTCGCTCCAGATTTTCCACTAGCTTTTTACGCACAATCATTTCCATCAACTTGCATGGTATGCAAGTTAGGGACACTGGCTTGTTGTTTAGTTAGTGTCTCCTGCCTATTCCCCTCATTGTATATCGTGACTACATTAGCTGTCCAAATTTTACAAATTTTTGCAGCTTCCCTATTACCAGTGATTTGTTATACACTATGTAGAGTGGCAGGCAAAGTGCTTCTGCTCTTTCCTTAAATATCCATGGTGAGATTCCATCCGGGCCTATAGCCTTAGTCACATCCAACTCTAGCAAAAGCTTCCTCACCTTTCCACTAGTAATCCCAAAGTCTTCTAGCGGTGCCTGGTTATCTATTCCCACTCACATCTCTGGAACTTCTCCTTGCTGAAATGTGAAGACCTTCCAGAATTTATTATTGAGTTCCTCACACACTTCTTTGTCATATGTTGTGAATCTTTCTGCCCCATCCTCAGTTTCATTACCTGTTCCTTCAATGTGGTTTCCTTCCTGATATGGCTGTGCAGTAATTTAGGTGAGTCTTTGCCTTGCTTGCTATGTCATTTCTTATTGCCTTTCTGACTCTCATCTCACCCTGATGGTTTCTTCCTGGCACTTTGGTATCTTACTCTGCTCTCTAGTGTCCTGTTATTTCTATAGTTTCTCCACGCAATTGCTTAGGGCGTGGAGGACGTCTGACTGTACACAATAAGTAAGTCTCTATCGAAGGTCGTATTATATATACACAACCAGACCATCACCTGGAATATCAGCACCTCCTACATCGAAATAATCACCAGATCGACCGATACTTCGACTAGTGGGGAAAAATGACGGGACCAATGTGAGAGGAGAACTACTAGGAACTTGTACTGTACTAAATTAAGACTTACTGAATGCAAAATTAATTCAACTTAAGTCTCTAGCTAGGGTCGTAAATCCTAGCTCCTCTTTTCCTAATGACAGACTGTGGGCTGTAAGGGGCAGGTCGGGGACCCTAAGAATGAATGTAAACGTTGATTGAAGATCCACAATCCACCTGCAGAAAAGTTCCTTGCATCAGCTAGTATTGTTTACTCAAGGATAATATTTATTAATTCAGTTCAATAACTGAACACAGGTTCTGTTTAAATTAGGAATTTAAACATGTACACAGTCCAGCCCAGCACCATAACTATAACAGCCAATATATTCTTATACTATAAACACAATAATTAAAATTGTAGAAGTATGATATTAAATGACCTTAAATGTGGTAGTTAACTAAGCACTAGTTAACTGTACTAGTTAACTAAGCAGTAGTTAACTGTACTAGTTAACTAAGCACTAAAGATTATATTCAATTAGATAAACTTATATTATAAATTAAAGATAACTAAGCAAGCAATTGTTAACTTAATTTATATGTTCAAGTATATATATAGATATATATGCACTTTATATGAAGAGTGTCAGTCAGCTCGACTTGAACTCTTCCCGGACTAGGGACTCTCACGAGGTCTTGAATCTTGAATTTGAATCAAGAATCTTTGAATCTTCAGAGTCCAGGGACTCTGAAAAGATTCAGTCGCTGCTAGATTAATGAATACTTACTGAAATATGAGGTGTTGCCTCACCCTTTAACGACAGACAGACTTATTGGATATATTAAAGTTATACAAGCATACAATTGGCCAATTAATACACCAAATAACATTCAATATACGTATGACTGAGTGCCGGGTGCCTGTCTGACATGTAGTCAGACTGGATACCTCCCTTGTAGAGTTTAGGAACGATATTTTATGTCACATCTTTGCTGTATAATGTTCTTGAAGCGTTGCTAATTGATTATGTCCTTAATTGCGTTTGCAGTAGGCTAGAATAGATGGTGGAGGTGGAGACGGCATCACACTGGGTGAGTCCCACTCTACCTTTTATTTAGATAAAGTACTACGAATTGTTCCTAGTAGATATGGTCCAAGTACTCCCCTAGTTCTAGAGAGTAATCGCTGGTGATAAAAGATAATTGAATAAGGTGTCCTAAGCTGAAAATTGTTCGCAAGGCACCACATTAAGGATTTGATTTAATCCGCACCGGAAATCGATTGAATTAGTCCAATAGTTTTTGAATTAAGAAATCCTTCATAAAGCTTCTGGATTCATGAGAAATCATGCACAAAGTCATGTAACCTACCATGGGCCGTATGGTCATATGTGGTCATTGGCATAGTCATATAGGATCCAGATGTATTATGAATCTGTATTGATTGTGAAATGATTTTGATATGATTTAGAAATAATACATCTCTTAGATAATAATATAGATATAGTGGGTAAAAATTTCCCACACGACTTATCTATCAGTAGCCACCTTTTCCATACCCTGACCATGACTAATATATCCAGCTAACATCTCTCCCACTGCCCCACATCTCAATTAAACTCGTTCTATACGGAGGTGTATATATATATATATATATATATATATATATATATATATATATATATATATATATATATATATATATATATATATATATATATATATATATATATGTCGTACCTAGTAGCCAGAACGCACTTTTCAGCCTACTATGTAAGGCCCGATTTGCCTAATAAGCCAAGTTTTCATGAATTAATTGTTTTTCGACTACCTAACCAACCTAACCTAACCTAACCTAACTTTTTCGGCTACCTAACCTAACCTAACCTATAAAGATAGGTTAGGTTAGGTTAGGTAGGGTTGGTTAGGTTCGGTCATATATCTACGTTAATTTTATCTCCAATAACAAAAAATTGACCTCATACATAATGAAATGGGTAGCTTTATCATTTCATATGAAAAAAATTAGAGAAAAAATATTATTTCATTAAAACTTGGCTTATTAGGCAAATCGGGCCTTGCATAGTAGGCCGAGAAGTGCGTTCTGGCTACTAGGTACGACATATATATATATATATATATATATATATATATATATATATATATATATATATATATATATATATATATATATATATATATATATATGCCGTACCTAATAGCCAGAATGCACTTCTCGGCCTACAATGCAAGGCCCGATTTGCCTAATAAGCCAAGTTTTCCTAAATTAATATATTTTCTCTAATTTTTTTCTTATGAAATGATAAAGCTACCCATTTCATTATGTATGAGGTAGGCCTCATACATATATATATATATATATATATATATATATATATATATATATATATATATATATATATATATATATATATATATATATATATGTCGTACCTAATAGCCAGAATGCACTTCTCGGCCTACAATGCAAGGCCCGATTTGCCTAATAAGCCAAGTTTTCCTAAATTAATATATTTTCTCTAATTTTATTCTTATGAAATGATAAAGCTACCCATTTCATTGTGTATGAGGTAGGCCTCATACATATATATATATATATATATATATATATATATATATATATATATATATATATATGTATATATATATATATATATATATATATATATATATATGTCGTACCTAATAGCCAGAATGCACTTCTCGGCCTACAATGCAAGGCCCGATTTGCCTAATAAGCCAAGTTTTCCTAAATTAATATATTTTCTCTAATTTTTTTCTTATGAAATGATAAAGCTACCCATTTCATTATGTATGAGGTAAATTTTTTTTAATTGGAGTTAAAATTAATGTAGATATATGACCGAACCTAACCAACCCTACCTAACCTAACCTATCTTTATAGGTTAGGTTAGGCTAGGTAGCCTAAAAAGTTAGGTTAGGTTAGGTAGGTTAGGTAGTCGAAAAAACATTAATTCATGAAAACTAGGCTTATTAGGCAAAACGGGCCTTGCATATTAGGCTGAGAAGTGCGTTCTGGCTACTAGCTCCGACATATATATATATATATATATATATATATATATATATATATATATATATATATATATATATATGTTGTACCTAGTAGCCAGAACGCAGTACTCAGCCTACTAGTCAAGGCCCAATTTGCACAATAAGCAAAGTTTTCCTGAATTTATATATTTTTCTATTTTTTTATCTTATGAAATGATAAAGCTGTCCATTTCATTATGCATGAGTTAATTTGTTTATATTTGAGTTAAAACTAACGTAGATATATGACCGAACCTAATTAACCACCCCTACCTACCCTAACCTATCTTAACCAAACCTAAACTAACAAAACTAATCAATAATTGATGATATTATTATAATATAATAATAATGTTTAAAATAAACCAATTTAAATTTTTTTATTGTAAATAAAGAAAATTACTCGGCATATTAGGCAAATCGGGCCTTTGAACAATTGGCCAAAAAGTGCGTTCTGGCTACTAGGTACGACATATGTTCATATATATATATATATATATATGTCGTACCTAGTAGCCAGAACGCACTTCTCTGCCTACTATGCTAGGCCCGATTTGCCTAATAAGCCAAGTTTTCATGAATTAATTGTTTTTCGACCACCTAACCTACCTAACCTAACCTAACCTAACTTTTTCGGCTACCTAACCTAACCTAACCTATAAAGATAGGTTAGGTTAGGTTAGGTAGGGTTGGTTAGGTTCGGTCATATATCTACGTTAATTTTAACTCCAATAAAAAAAAATTGACCTCATACATAATGAAATGGGTAGCTTTATCGTTTCATAAGAAAAAAATTAGAGAAAATATATTATTTCAGGAAAACTTGGCTTATTAGGCAAATCGGGCCTTGCATAGTAGGCCGAGAAGTGCGTTCTGGCTACTAGGTACGACATATATATATATATATATATATATATATATATATATATATATATATATATATATATATATATATATATATATTTATATATATATATATATATATATATATATATATTTTTATATATATATATATATATATATATATATATATATATATATATATATATATATATATATATATATATGTCGTACCTTGTAGCCAGAACGCACTTCTCTGCCTACTATTCAAGGCCCGATTTGCCTAATAAGCCAAGTTTTCATGAAATAATTGTCTTTCGACTACCTAACCTACCTAACCTAACCTAACCTAACTTTTTTGGCTACCTAACCTAACCTAACCTATAAAGATAGGTTAGGTTAGGTTAGGTAGGGTTGGTTAGGTTCGGTCATATATCTACGTTAATTTTAACTCCAATAAAAAAAATTGACCTCATACATAATGAAATGGGTAGCTTTATCATTTCATAAGAAAAAATTAGAGAAAATATATTAATTCAGGAAAACTTGGCTTATAAGGCAAGCCGGGCCTTGCATAGTAGGCCGAAAAGTGCGTTCTGGCTACTAGGTACGACATATATACATATTAATATATATATATATATATATATTTATATATATATATATATATATATATATATATATATATATATATATATATATATATATATATATATATATATATATGTATGTCGTACCTAGTAGCCAGAACGCACTTCTCTGCCTACTATGCAAGGCCCGATTTGCCTAATAAGCCAAGTTTTCATGAAATAATTGTCTTTCGACTACCTAACCTACCTAACCTAACCTAACCTAACTTTTTTGGCTACCTAACCTAACCTAACCTATAAAGATAGGTTAGGTTAGGTTAGGTAGGGTTGGTTAGGTTTGGTCATATATCTACATTAATTTTAACTGCAATAAAAAAAAATGACCTCATACATAATGAAATGGGTAGCTTTTTCATTTCATAAGAAAAAAATTAGAGAAAATATATTATTTCAGGAAAACTTGGCTTATTAGGCAAATCGGGCCTTGCATAGTATTCCGAGAAGTGCGTTCTGGCTACTAGGTACGACATATATATATATATATATATATATATATATATATATATATATATATATATATATATATATATATATTAGTATATTTTGGTAGCAGTCTTTCCTGTAGACATATATTATTAAATATGACCGAAAAAGTAAGATTAATAATTCTAACACGAATTTTCTCAATCTTTCGTACATTACGCTTCACTGTTGGAGGTAAATCAAAAATCACTTCTCCAAAATTCATTTTTATTTCTAGTCTGACGCGACACGGGCGCGTTTCGTAAAACTTATTACATTTTCAAAGACTTCACAAATACACAACTGATTAGAACTTGCGTTTCCCTGATTTTATATCTACATTTGAGTGAGGTGGGAAGGGTGATGTGGCATTACATTTGAGTGAGGTGGGAAGGGTGATGTGGCATTAACACAAGACAGAACACTAGGGGATATTAATAGGGTATTAAAAGTATCAACACAAGACAGAACAGAAACAATGGGTATTGAATAGAAGTGTTTGTAGAAAGCCTATTGGTCCATATTTCTTGATGCTTCTATATTGGAGCGGAGTCTTGAGGTGGGTAGAATATAGTTGTGCAATAATTGGCTGTTGATTGCTGGTGTTGACTTCTTGATGTGTAGTGCCTCGCAAACGTCAAGCCGCCTGCTATCGCTGTATCTATCGATGATTTCTGTGTTGTTTACTAGGATTTCTCTGGCGATGGTTTGGTTATGGGAAGAGATTATATGTTCCTTAATGGAGCCCTGTTGTTTATGCATCGTTAAACGCCTAGAAAGAGATGTTGTTGTCTTGCCTATATACTGGGTTTTTTGGAGCTTACAGTCCCCAAGTGGGCATTTGAAGGCATTGACGACGTTAGTCTCTTTTAAAGCGTTCTGTTTTGTGTCTGGAGAGTTTCTCATGAGTAGGCTGGCCGTTTTTCTGGTTTTATAGTAAATCGTCAGTTGTATCCTCTGATTTTTGTCTGTAGGGATAACGTTTCTATTAACAATATCTTTCAGGACCCTTTCCTCTGTTTTATGAGCTGTGGAAAAGAAGTTCCTGTAAAATAGTCTAATAGGGGGTATAGGTGTTGTGTTAGTTGTCTCTTCGGAGGTTGCATGGCTTTTCACTTTCCTTCTTATGATGTCTTCGATGAAACCATTGGAGAAGCCGTTATTGACTAGGACCTGCCTTACCCTACAGAGTTCTTCGTCGACTTGCTTCCATTCTGAGCTGTGGCTGAGAGCACGGTCGACGTATGCGTTAACAACACTCCTCTTGTACCTGTCAGGGCAGTCGCTGTTGGCATTTAGGCACATTCCTATGTTTGTTTCCTTTGTGTAGACTGCAGTGTGGAAACCTCCGCCCTTTTCCATGACTGTTACATCTAGAAAAGGCAGCTTCCCATCCTTTTCCGTCTCGTAAGTGAAACGCAGCACGGAACTCTGCTCAAATGCCTCCTTCAGCTCCTGCAGATGTCTGACATCAGGTACCTGCGTAAAAATGTCGTCAACATACCTGCAGTATATGGCCGGTTTCAAGTTGATGTCGACTAAGACTTTTTGCTCGATGGTACCCATGTAGAAGTTTGCAAACAGGACACCTAGGGGAGAACCCATGGCGACCCCATCTACTTGCTTATACATGTGCCCATCCGGGCTCAAGAAGGGTGCCTCTTTAGTACAAGCTTGGAGTAGTTTCCTCAGAATACTTTCTGGCATGTCAAGAGGAGTACAGGCTGGATCACGATACACTCTGTCGGCTATCATTCCGATTGTCTCGTCCACAGGTACGTTGGTAAACAGCGATTCTACGTCCAACGAGGCTCTTATCCCTGTGGCCCGTGCGCCCCGCAGTAAGTCCACAAATTCCTTTGGAGACTTCAGGCTGAAGGCGCAAGGAACATAAGGAGTCAGCAGGCCGTTGAGTCGCTTCGCCAGTCTGTACGTGGGTGTGGGTATCTGGCTAATGATTGGCCGAAGTGGGTTTCCAGGCTTGTGCGTCTTGACATTTCCATACGCATATCCAGGTTTATATTCCCCAATGATCTTTGGCAGGTGGAGTCCGGATTTCTTGGCGTTCACAGTTTCGATCAGTTTGTTGACCTTTGCTTTTAATTCGGCTGTAGTGTCCTTCGTTACTAAGTTTGAAACTAAGTTCCAAAGGGCAACGAAGGACACTACAGCCGAATTAAAAGCAAAGGTCAACAAACTGATCGAAACTGTGAACGCCAAGAAATCCGGACTCCACCTGCCAAAGATCATTGGGGAATATAAACCTGGATATGCGTATGGAAATGTCAAGACGCACAAGCCTGGAAACCCACTTCGGCCAATCATTAGCCAGATACCCACACCCACGTACAGACTGGCGAAGCGACTCAACGGCCTGCTGACTCCTTATGTTCCTTGCGCCTTCAGCCTGAAGTCTCCAAAGGAATTTGTGGACTTACTGCGGGGCGCACGGGCCACAGGGATAAGAGCCTCGTTGGACGTAGAATCGCTGTTTACCAACGTACCTGTGGACGAGACAATCGGAATGATAGCCGACAGAGTGTATCGTGATCCAGCCTGTACTCCTCTTGACATGCCAGAAAGTATTCTGAGGAAACTACTCCAAGCTTGTACTAAAGAGGCACCCTTCTTGAGCCCGGATGGGCACATGTATAAGCAAGTAGATGGGGTCGCCATGAGTTCTCCCCTAGGTGTCCTGTTTGCAAACTTCTACATGGGTACCATCGAGCAAAAAGTCTTAGTCGACATGAACTTGAAACCGGCTATATACTGCAGGTATGTTGACGACATTTTTACACAGGTACCTGATGTCAGACATCTGCAGGAGCTGAAGGAGGCATTTGAGCAGAGTTCCGTGCTGCGTTTCACTTCCGAGACGGAAAAGGATGGGAAGCTGCCTTTTTTAGATGTAACAGTCATGGAAAAGGGCGGATTTTTCCACACTGCAGTCTACACAAAGGAAACAAACATAGGAATGTGCCTAAATGCCAACAGCGACTGCCCTGACAGGTACAAGAGGAGTGTTGTTAACGCATACGTCGACCGTGCTCTCAGCCACAGCTCAGAATGGAAGCAAGTCGACGAAGAACTCTGTTGGGTAAGGCAGGTCCTAGTCAATAACGGCTTCTCCAATGGTTTCATCGAAGACATCATAAGAAGGAAAGTGAAAAGCCATGCAACCTCCGAAGAGACAACTAACACAACACCTATACCCCCTATTAGACTATTTTACAGGAACTTCTTTTCCACAGCTCATAAAACAGAGGAAAGGGTCCTGAAAGATATTGTTAATAGAAACGTTATCCCTACAGACAAAAATCAGAGGATACAACTGACGATTTACTATAAAACCAGAAAAACGGCCAGCCTACTCATGAGAAACTCTCCAGACACAAAACAGAACGCTTTAAAAGAGACTAACGTCGTCTATGCCTTCAAATGCCCACTTGGGGACTGTAAGCTCCAAAAAAACCAGTATATAGGCAAGACAACAACATCTCTTTCTAGGCGTTTAACGATGCATAAACAACAGGGCTCCATTAAGGAACATATAATCTCTTCCCATAACCAAACCATCGCCAGAGAAATCCTAGTAAACAACACAGAAATCATCGATAGATACAGCGATAGCAGGCGGCTTGACGTTTGCGAGGCACTACACATCAAGAAGTCAACACCAGCAATCAACAGCCAATTATTGCACAACTATATTCTACCCACCTCAAGACTCCGCTCCAATATAGAAGCATCAAGAAATATGGACCAATAGGCTTTCTACAAACACTTCTATTCAATACCCATTGTTTCTGTTCTGTCTTGTGTTGATACTTTTAATACCCTATTAATATCCCCTAGTGTTCTGTCTTGTGTTAATGCCACATCACCCTTCCCACCTCACTCAAATGTAATGCCACATCACCCTTCCCACCTCACTCAAATGTAGATATAAAATCAGGGAAACGCAAGTTCTAATCAGTTGTGTATTTGTGAAGTCTTTGAAAATGTAATAAGTTTTACGAAACGCGCCCGTGTCGCGTCAGACTAGAAATAAAAATGAATTTTGGAGAAGTGATTTTTGATTTACCCCCAACAGTGAAGCGTAATGTACGAAAGATTGAGAAAATTCGTGTTAGAATTATTAATCTTACTTTTTCGGTCATATTTAATAATATATATATATATATATATATATATATATATATATATATATATATATATATATATATATATATATATATATATATATATATATATATATATATGTCGTACCTAGTAGCCAGAACGCAATTCTGAGCCTACAATGCAAGGCCCAATTTGCCTAATAAGCCAAGTTTTCATGAATTAATTGTTTTTAGACTACCTAACCAACCTAACCTAACCTAACTTTTTCTGCTACCTAACCTAACCTAACCTATAAAGATAGGTTAGGTTAGGTTAGGTAGGGTTGGTTAGGTTTGGTCATATATCTCCGTTAATTTTAACTCCAATAAAAAAAAATTGACCTCATACATAATGAAATGGGTAGCTTTATCATTTCATAAGAAAAAAATTAGAGAAAATATATTAATTCAGTAAAACTTGGCTTATTAGGCAAATCGGGCCTTGCATAGTAGGCTGAGAAGTGCGTTCTGGCTACTAGGTACGACATATATATATATATATATATATATATATATATATATATATATATATATATATATATATATATATATATATATATATATATATATATATTTATTTATTTATTTATATTTATATATATAAATATTTATATATATATCCGTAGAATATATATATATAAATATAAATAAATAAATAAATATATATATATATATATATATATATATATATATATATATATATATATATATATATATATATGTATAGACATATGTCGTACCTAGTAGCCAGAACGCACTTCTCAGCCTACTATGCAAGGCCCGATTTGCCTAATAAACCAAGTTTTCATGAATTAATTGTTTTTCGACTACCTAACCTACCTAACCTAACCTAACCTAACTTTTTCGGCTACCTAACCTAACCTATAAAGATAGGTTAGGTTAGGTTAGGTTAGGGAGCCGGTCGGCCGAGCGGACAGCACGCTGGACTTGTGATCCTGTGGTCCTGGGTTCGATCCCAGGCGCCGGCGAGAAACAATGGGCAGAGTTTCTTTCACCCTATGCCCTTGTTACCTAGCAGTAAAATAGGTACCTGGGTGTTAGTCAGCTGTCACGGCTAATATTATAATTTTGAGGTAATATAGAAGATAATTTATACCAGAAACTGATCCGTATATTAATGATAGGTTGTAAGCATCACATGGAAGAAAATAGGGTATTTGAATCCTCTCCCGTGGCCGAGTTGTGTGAGCGACGGGGTTCCAGTTCCCCCTAAGGCAGAAAAAATGAGATGTATCCCATTGACAGTCTGCGCCTCCTCGGGATCTCCACAGGTGTTTGAAGCATACACAATGAGGCCTGGAGAGTTAGAGAGGTGCGCTGCCTATGAGCAACAATATAGTCAATACAGTTCGGAGTACAACACATAAGCTCTGCCCAATAACATGTATACACAATGGAGGCGGGCGTTAGGTCTATATATTGGATTCACGACCCTTTATATAAATGGGAGCCGCCTGGTCCTATGAATACACAAATGTTATCTGACCCTATGTAATAACAATAACTGACCCGTATGTATACAAGATACAACCAAATCCCCTTATGTATACTCAAAATGCAGCTTGATTCTGTCTGAAAATCCTGAGCCCATTCCTGTGTATTTAAATGATAGCCTGACCCTATGCATTCTAAGATCACCCGAATTTATGTAAAAATATCAGCTACCTTATTTTGGGTATACACATGTATATCCTATGTATAAGCAATGTCTGTCAGACCCTATTTATACAACAGTATATCAAAGTCTGACCTTTGTGTATATTCTCAAGTATCCTGTGTATACACTAGAGCCACCAGACCTAAGTTGTACATAATGTTATGGATAGAATGTACTTCTTTACCCAGCATCCGTGCCCTACGTCCAAACCCTGCATCCGTGCCCTACGTCCAAACCCTGCATCCGTGCCCTACGTCCGTACCCGGCTTCCGTACGCAACGTCCGTGTCCTACCTACATCCTACGTCACTTCTATCCGTGTCGACTCTGCGTTTTTCCAGCGAACGTCCCTTGCGTTCATCCAATGCGTCCCAATCCTGCATACGTTCCCTGCGTCTGAACCCTGCGTCCGTCCTATGCGTCCGTTTCCCTTGCGTCTCTACCCTGCATGTTCCCCTGCGTTCTACGCCTCTGTGGGCACGTCCTACGCTCCAGCAAGTTCCATCACGGGAAGCAAAAATTTACCTCTGCTAACCCCGATACGCTTCCAGATAGAGATGAACAGGAAGTTAAAAGCAAACTTAAAGCACTTTTCCGCACGCAGACTGTTTGCCCCCGGGTGACTGACGCGAGAGACTGTCACTCAACCAGTCCTTCATCCGTAACTGAGCTTAGCAAGATAAATAGACGGGATAAGAACCACGAATTATCCGGATTTTCGCGAGGCTTATGGGATCAGCCGCCCTCAAATGGACATAATCCTTTCCATTAGGGGCGCACTAAGCTAGAAAATCAGTAGAAACCAGAGCAATAACATGCGTATTTGACCGGACTTTATCATATATACGACACCATTGATTTTGATTACGTCAAAATTAAGTTGAGTTATGATATTGTCTCCTGGAAGCCATTTGTGTTCCAGAAAATAATGGGTGTCAGTGTCATGAAATGTGATTGATTAAAAACTAAAAAAAAAATGCGCTCTTTTATGCGCAAAAGTTAATATAGAATGATTACAGTTTAAAATTTAAATTTGAACGACATGTGTGTCGAGGACATCTGTTGCTTAAGCTACTGTTGTCTGTTTGTAGAGCTACTGTTGTCAATTGGTACTACTCTTGTCTGTTTTTGGAGGTACTCTTGCCTGTTGAGGAGGTACTGCTGTCTGTTGTAGAGGTACTGTTGCCTGTTGAGGAGGTACTGTTGTCTGTTGTGGAGGTACTGTTCTCTGCTGGAAGAAATAAAGTGCTGTGCTTGTAGAGCTACTTTTGTATATTTGAAAAGAAACTGTTTTATGTTAACAGGGAAACTTTTGTATGTTAACAGGAAAACTCTTGCATGTTGACAGAGAACCTGTTTTATGCTAGCAAAGAAACTGTTGTAGGTTACAAAGAAACCATTGAATGTTGGCAAAGAAACTCTAATATGTTGGCAAGGAAACTGCTTTTTGTTGACAAAAAACTTTTGTATGAATTCAAAAAAACTATTGAATGTTGACAAAGAAAATGTTGAAGGTTCGCAAAGAAACTGTTGTATTTTGGCACTGAAAACGTTGAATGTTGACAAAGAAACTGATATATGTGAACAAAGAAATTGATATATGTTGACAAACAGATTGATATTTCTTGAAAAACAAATTGATGTATGTTGTCAAAGAAACCTGTATGATGACAATGAAACTGATGTATGTTGTCAAAGATACCTGCATGATGACAATGAAACTGATGTATGTTGACAAAGAAACCTGTATGATTACAATGAAACTGATGTATGTTGACAAAGAAACCTGTATGATGACAATGAAACTGATGTATGTTGACAAGGAAACTGATTTGTTGCAAAGAAACCGTTGAATGCAGGTACAACAATTCTGTTACTACACATGTAAAGAATACAACATTGAATTTCCTCATATATTACACATCATGCCTAAAAAAATAAAAAATCAGGAATACCAAAGCGCTTTCTGCCCGACGGAGCCAGCAGCTTCAGTGGTAAGATTCTTACCATTGAAGCTGGCCTTAATAATACCATCTGTCCTCTTACAAAGAATGTCGATTTTCGATCGTATGCGTTACATAAAATCAACAATTGTCGTACTAGAAAATGAAAGCAGCCGGCGAAAGTAACGTACTTTCACGTTTTCTGTTTTGGGTTCTCTGGTAGGATAGGAGAGGACACTTTAAATCGCCCGTCTTCTTGACGATGACCTTAGAAGGACGAACTGAATAAAAATAATAATAATAATAATAATAATAATAATAATAATAATAATAATAATAATAATAATACCATGGGATTAATCACACTAACGACAAGTATCAATGAGAAAATCCGTACGAGCCATGAAGAGGATTCGAACCTATGCTGTGGGTAGTACCACAGCACCCAGATTGTCTGGGGCGTCTGCGCGGGACTACCCACCGCATAGATTCGAATCCTCAATATGACCCCTAGAGATTTTCTCAATAATAATAATATTAACTAGTAGTAACTTATAGCAATAACAGTAAAACACTTAAAGATTAATAATTAGTAGCTAGAGTCAGCTTATATCAAGATCAACGGTGGCATGATGCAAAGTATTGCTCTAACCGTATAATATATATCATGATCGACGGTGGCATACTGCAAAGTATTGCTCTAACCGTAAAATATATATCATGATCGACGGTGGCATACTGCAATGTATTGCTCTAACCGTATAATATATATCATGATCGACGGTGGCATACTGCAAAGTATTGCTCTAACCGTAAAATATATATCATGATCGACGGTGGCATACTGCAATGTATTGCTCTAACCGTATAATATATATCATGATCGACGGTGGCATACTGCAAAGTATTGCTCTAACCGTAAAATATATATCATGATCGACGGTGGCATACTGCAAAGTATTGCTCTAACCGTATAATACGTTGTAGGAAACTCAGGAGCTCGGGGCTCGCTCCCTCTAGGATCCCGCCAACATAGACGGCCCTGAGTGAGGACCATAAAATCTGCTCCCTCGCCAGTAGTTACGACTAACGAGGCAACAGCCCAACGAGGCCGTTCGCTACCCTCGGCACGTGCAGACTCCAGCACTCTGAAATATTGACGCCTGTAAACTTATGTATCTGAGGGGGGCCGATTACAGCTAGTTCCTTCTTGTTGGTGACTGTGTAGTGCTGTAGTCACTGTTGGTGACTGTGTAGTGCTGTAGTCACTGTTGGTGACTGTGTGGTGCTGTAGTCACTGTTGGTGACTGTGTAGTGCTGTAGTCACTGTTGGTGACTGTGTGGTGCTGTAGTCACTGTTGGTGACTGTGTAGTGCTGTAGTCACTGTTGGTGACTGTGTGGTGCTGTAGTCACTGTTGGTGACTGTGTGGTGCTGTAGTCACTGTTGGTGACTGTGTGGTGCTGTTGTCACTGTTGGTGACTGTGTGGTGCTGTAGTCACTGTTGGTGACTGTGTAGTGCTGTAGTCACTGTTGGTGACTGTGTGGTGCTGTTGTCACTGTTGGTGACTGTGTAGTGCTGTAGTCACTGTTGGTGACTGTGTGGTGCTGTAGTCACTGTTGGTGACTGTGTAGTGCTGTAGTCACTGTTGGTGACTGTGTAGTGCTGTAGTCACTGTTGGTGACTGTGTAGTGCTGTAGTCACTGTTGGTGACTGTGTAGTGCTGTAGTCACTGTTGGTGACTGTGTGGTGCTGTAGTCACTGTTGGTGACTGTGTAGTGCTGTAGTCACTGTTGGTGACTGTGTGGTGCTGTAGTCACTGTTGGTGACTGTGTGGTGCTGTAGTCACTGTTGGTGGTTGGTGACTGTGTGGTGCTGTAGTCACTGTTGGTGACTGTCGTGCTGTAGTCACTGTTGGTGACTGTGTAGTGCTGTAGTCACTGTTGGTGACTGTGTAGTGCTGTAGTCACTGTTGGTGACTGTGTGGTGCTGTAGTCACTGTTGGTGACTGTGTAGTGCTGTTGTCACTGGTGGTAATTCTTGGTAATACCTCCCCCCCCCCCCCACAGATCCAGTGACCAGTTCTCTAATGCAATAACTCCTGACCAATTGTTCTGCTTTATAAATCATGAACGCAGATCTCTTCTTCATCCTGAGCACGTAGCTCACTCAATTTTACAACTTCTGTTAAGCTAAGACAAAAGTTTTGAGCATCTTTGTAGCTCTTCTGTTTCTCAAGCTTCCAGCCATGCCCTCAGGTTCAATCGGAATTTGTTATGAACTTATCTGTATTCAGTGTATCAATGCCGTGAATTATTGTATATATATGTTTTTTCCTTGTGTTTATCTCTCGTCTTTTCTAACGCCGTTAGGTCTAACTCTTTCAGTCTTTCTTCAAACCACATTCTTTAGCTCTTGGAGTCCGCCTATCTAACCAATCTATTGTTCCTCTTTTATGTTTACTACATATATTTCTCTCTAACACGCGCGCGCGCATACACACACACACACACACACACACACACATAACTTTGTATACCACATATGTCAGGCCAATCCTGGAGTATGCAGCCCCAGCATGGAGTCCATATCTAGTCAAGGATAAGACTAAACTGGAAAAGGTTTAAAGGTTTGCCACCAGACTAGTACCCGAGCTGAGAGGTATGAGCTACAAGGAGAGACTACGGGAATTAAACCTCACTTCGCTGGAAGACAGAAGAGTTAGGGGGGACATGATCACCACATTCAAGATTCTGAAGGGGATTGATAGGGTAGTTAAAGACAGTCTATTTAACACAAGGGGAACACGCACAAGGGGACACAGGTGAAAACTGAGTGCCCAAATGAGCCACAGAGATATTAGAAAGAACTTTTTTAGTGTCAGAGTGGTTGACAAATGGAATGCATTAGGGGATGATGTGGTGGAGGCTGTCTCCATACACAGTTTGAAGTGTAGATATGACAGAGCCCGATAGGCTCAGGAATCTGTACACCTGTTGTTTGACGGTTGAGAGGCGGGACCAAAGAGCCAGAGCTCAACCCCCGCAAACACAACTAGGTGAGTACAACTAGGTGAGTACACACACACACACACACATACTCACACACACACACACACATATATATATATATATAACCCTGTATACCACATATGTAAGACCAATCCTGGAGTATGCGGCCCCAGCATGGAGCTCGTACCTTGTCAAGCACAAGGCGAAGCTTGAAAAAGTTCAAGGATATGCCACCAGGCTAGTCCCGAAGCTAAGAGGCATGAGTTACGAAGAAAGGCTGCGAGAAATGCACCTCACGACTCTAGAAGACTGAAGAATAGGGGGAGACATGATCACAACCTACAAAATTCACAGAGAAATTTTCAGTGTAGATAAAGATAAACTATTTATAAATAAATGTTTATTTAGGTAAGGTACATACATACAAGAGATTTTACAGAGATTTTAATTTAACACGGGTGGTACGCGAACAAGGGGACACAGGTTGAAACTGAGTACCCAAATGAGCCACAGGAAAGTTAGAAAGAACTTTTTCAGTGTCAGAGTAGTTAACAGATGGAATGCATTAGGCAGTGATGTGGTGGAGGCTGACTCCATACACAGTTTCAAATGTAGATATGATAGAGTCCAGTAGGCTCAGGAATCTGTATATCAGTTGATTGACAGTTGAGAGGAGGGACCAAAGAGCCAGAGCTCAACCCCCGCAACCACAATTAGGTGAGTACAATTAGATGAGTTCACACACACACACATCCTCAGGAAGCAGCACGTAGCAGCTGTCTAACTCCAAGCTAAATATTTACTGCTTGATGAACAGCAGTAAATAAATACTTAACTTTGTGGTAAATAGGTACTTAACTAAATTAGCTTTGTAAATTAACCACAAATAGCAGTGAATTTACTTTCATCACGGTGAAAGAAACTCTGTTCATTTGTTACTGACTCGCCCGAGAATCGAACCCGGGCCCTTAGGGTCCGGGTTCCCTTCATCATGTACCGGCCTTTAGGTCTCTTGGCTCCTGATCCCATTTCCATCGCCGTATACTTGCTGGTGTTGAACTCTAGCAGCCATTTCTCGGACCGGCTCTGCCACCTTTTCAAGTCTTCCTGGAGAATCTTACAGTTCTCATGTGTCTCAATCTTCATCATTAGTTTTGCATCATCATGGACATATAAGAATCAACTCCTGTAGTCAAGTTGTTTACATAAATGAAAAATAATATGGGACCCATGACCGTTCCTTGAGGCACTCCGCTTGTTACTCTACGTCAGTCCGACACCTCGCCCCACACTGTCACTCTCTGACAAGTGTCTGTTAGGGAATTCCTTACTCATATTTATGCGTTTCCGTCTACTATCACCTGCCTCTCAAGTTTGTATAGTACCCTCCTGTGTGGTACTGTATCAAAGGCATTTTGGCAGTCCAGAAATATGCAATCTTCTCATCCTTCTCTGTATTGCCTTATTTTCGTTACTTTGTCATAAAACTCCAGGAGGTTCGTCAAGCATGATTTCCCTTCCCTAAAACCATGTTGTTGTTTACTTATAAACCCAAATCTTTCTAGGTGTGCAACTAGTCTTAGCCAGTTGAACAGTTGTGTGTACTCACCCATTTGTACTTACCTATTTGTTTGAAAGTGTGTGTGTGTGTGTGTGTGTGTCTGTATACTCACCTAGTTGTGGTTGCGGGGGTTGAGCTTTGGCTCTCTGGTCCCGCCACAGGACGCCTCCCGTCTTGTGTTTGTGTGTGTACTCACCTAGTTGTACTCACCAAGTTGTGTTTGCAGGGGTTGAGCTCTGGCTCTTTGGTCTCGCCTCTCAACCGTCAATCAACTGATGTACAGATTCCTGAGCCTACTGGGCGTGTGTGTGTGTGTGTGTGTGTGTGTGTGTGTGTGTGTGTGTGTATGTGTGTGTTTACATTTATAATCATACCGATATTCTTTTAATTTGAGTGCACGATCTACCTGCTTAACATGGTGCCCTTAAAAAACGCGCCTAAGTTAATTACCGGATTTCCACACCGTCGCTTAACGACGCGACGAGGAAACTGCAATCCTCATTAATCTTTCACCTGGTTCATGGGGGCTGTTGGTGCATGTTAACGGCAGCAACTGTCTAGTGCCTTGGAACGGTGCCTCGTCGCGGGTTCCTGGGGGCTAATGGTGCCTGTGGTCTTAAGATCATTAATATCGGTGTCTAGGAATAGCGATTATAACCTGATGCTTATGGTTATTAGCGCCTGGGAACGATGGCTATGATTTCCAAGGCTTGAGGATGGGGTATAGGAGTCCTGGCTACGGCTTTAGGATGACGTGGGGCGACACGGTCAGAAGAACATGGGAGGGGAAAAAAAGGAGAATGAGGGATAACGAAAGTTAAGGTTTGGTGAAAATTAAGTAAGTTTTGTATTCTCTTGAGATAAAAAAAACAAGAGTTCTGGAAAATTTGGAGGTATTCCATGCCATAAATTGAACATGGGATGGATTGCAGTGGGTGTGATATACAGATAAGGGGAAGATTGTAGTATATAAATGATATGTGGATGAGTTGTAGAGGGCATAATAAAAATATAAAGATTAGATACAGATTGCAGTTTACAGGATATACGAATGAGGGGTGACATGCAGTGTATATGATACACGGATGAGTTGTGAATAGCAGTATGTATGATAGAGAGATGAGGTAGTTGATTTCCAGCATATATCGCCAGAGCGTTATATGGAAGGTTTAACTCACAAATAAAGCAACAGCTGGCTGCTCTGACAGCCAGCTGTTGACAGTCTACTTATTCCTTAAGTAACAAGAATCATCATGGCTGGGTTAGAATAGATATTTCACGGAGGAAAATTTATTTATTAAAAAAATCTCCGAGGTTGAATGCAAAATAAATAACCTCATGCACTAATATTATATATATATATATATATATATATATATATATATATATATATATATATATATATATATATATATATATATATATATATATATATATGTTTCATTGAATATGACCGCATATTCTGTATTTATTATTTTCTGGTTTAGGGCTTCTATCCCTCTAACTATTTTCTTAGCATCAGGGCTTAATTGGAATAGGAGTTCTCCAAAACTCATTTTCGTACTTTTAAGGTGAAGAAAAGAAGTGATTTACTATAGAGTGTAAATCCTTTGTAGCATGTACAAAGGAAGCCCCTTTCATCAGTCCACAAGGAGACATGTATTTACAAATAGACGGAGTAGCAATGGGCTCCCCCTTAGGAGTTTTATTTGCTAATTTTTATATGGGAACCATCGAAGATAGGGTCTTCAGTAGCAGACAAAAACCAACTGTATACTGCCGTTATGTAGATGACATATTCGTAATAGTAAAAGACTCAGATGAACTAATTGACCTAAAAAGACACCTAGAGAGAGAGTCAGTACTCCGATTTACACAAGAAAATAGTGAAAATAACAGTCTGCCATTCTTGGATGTACTAATAACAAAAACAGGAACCTCTTTAAGCACCAACGTATATACCAAGCCCACCAACATAGGATTATGCCTGAACGGTAGAAGTGAGTGCCCCCAAAGATACAAAGCCAGTGTTCTCAATGCTTATATTCGTCGAGCGCTTACCCACTGCTCTGAATGGAGCAACGTGAGTAGAGAGTTTGAAAGAGTAACTCAGGTATTGGTGAACAACGGATATAGCAACGCGGAAATAAACGCTGCTATAAGAAGACACTTGGACCGTTGGTATAATTCAGAACCTAGAACAGAAACCACAACACCCCCAATAAAATTATATTACAAATCAACCATGCACAGTGAACATATAAAAGAGGAAAGAATAATGAAAGAAATAATCAGTAAAGGAGTAAAAAGCACTACTCCTAACCAAAACATAAACCTGATAATATTCTACAAAACCAAGAAGACTTCCGAACTCCTTATCAAAAACAGCCCGAAGCCGACGGAGAACCCTCTACAGCAGTCAAGCGTTGTATACATGTACACTTGCCCCCACGAAGGATGTAACCTTCAATGTAAGTACATAGGTATGACGTCGACCAAGCTGACGAGGCGTTTGACATGCCATCTTCAATCTGGTGCCCCTAGGAATCACATGAGACAAGCCCATGACATTACTCTAACAAGAGAAATGTTGAACAAGAATACTTGCATAATAGACAAAACCCAAGATTCAAGAAGATTACAAATTCTTGAGGCAATTCACATAAGAATAGAGCGACCTACCATGAACACCCAAATCACGGAACTATTTACTCTACCCACCATGAGAGTAAGGACAAGACAAGAACATATCGATGCCAACACAGAAGACAATGTCCAACATAACAGGCCAATTACACTGGATTAATCTTTGTGTTTAGATACGAGATGCCTCGTATGGGCCAATAAGCCTTCTGCAGCCCCTATGTTTATCCCTTATGTATCCCCCCATGTTTTTCACCTTCATTGTATTATCACCTGACCTAGTGCGGGTATAAAATCAACTAGTATTGTAAGATCTGTTCACTTGAGAATGAACCATGGAGGTTCGAAACGTCGTGCAAATTATACAAATAAGTGTAATACACTCTATAGTAAATCACTTCTTTTCTTCACCTTAAAAGTACGAAAATGAGTTTTGGAGAACTCCTATTACAATTAAGCCCTGATGCTAAGAAAATAGTTAGAGGGATAGAAGCCCTAAACCAGAAAATAATAAATACAGAATATGCGGTCATATTCAATGAAACATGTTTGAAAGAAAACCTGCTGCCAGTATACACCAATATATATATATGTATATATATATATATTATATATATATATATATATATATATATATATATATATATATATATATATATATATATATATATATGTCGTACCAAGTAGCCAGAACGCACTTCTCAGCCTATTATGCAAGGCCCGATTTGCCTAATAAGCCAAGTTTTAATGAAAAAATGTTTTTTCAACTACCTAACCTACCTAACCTAACCTAACCTAACTTTTTCGGCTACCTAACCTAACCTAACCTATAAAGATAGGTTAGGTTAGGTAGGGTTGGTTAGGTTCGGTCATATATCTACGTTAATTATAACTCCAATAAAAAAAAATTGACCTCATACATAATGAAATGGGTAGCTTTATCATTTCATAACAAAATAATTAGAGAAAATATATTAATTCAGGAAAACTTGGCTTATTAGGCAAATCGGGCCTTGCATAGTAGGCTGAAAAGTGCGTTCTGGCTACTAGGTACGACATATATATATATATATATATATATATATATATATATATATATATATATATATATATATATATATACACTATCTAATTCCCAGCATGATTTTATTTACAGACTTTTCCTAAATTGACAGAGGCTGTACGAGGGAACATATCTCTGCACCTTAATTGCGTTCGTTTCGAATTCGCAGAGTAAGCATTCTCAAAACTCTTTACTGCACTATAAATATTTTTACTTCTTTTTCAACCGGGCCGGAATATATTACAGGAGGGAAAAAGTGGTAATCACGTTCATCTTGTTGCTAGTTTGCTTGTTAAAAGATCCCCCTTTTATTTCACAGCAGCTGGTTGTGTTGTGTTGTGGGAGTGAGGCGTAGAGACTGTGCAGGCTGTTACGCTAGTTGGTTGTGGCGTATTGTGAATATGTGGTGATTAGCGTGTGTGGTTCTGACAGTCAGAACAGTCAGACTGGTCTGACTGCGGTAACAAGTTGGCTGTCGTGTCTTGTGTGTGTATGTAGGGACTGTAGTGACTGGTGTATGCAGGCTTAGTGCATGTAGCAGAACGAAGAAATGGTAGAAAGACACAGGTTACCGTCCTCTGTAGCGAAGATATTATAGAGTAAGGGTTAAAATGTTATAACAGGCGACATATTGGTATATACCGAAGCTCTTTACTGACAACACTGACTACCGAACATGGTAGTACTGCAGGGACTCCCCGACCGTCGAAGTGGTTGGGCATCATTCCTTCCCTCCCCGACCCACTCCAAATCCTTATCCTGACCCTTTTCCAGTGCTGTATAGTCGTAATGGCTTGGCGCTTTCCCGACAATTCCTTTCCCTTCTTCCCCTCCCTACCCCCTCTCTCCACGCTGGCTCACTCTCCCGTGAATGACAAAGTGGTGAACTTAAACTTATCAACACTCAATTAGTTATTACTAACTAAACTATTATTGCTGCACTTGCTCCTTGTTGGACTAATACGTTCTCTGCTAATACATGTATTATATTATCAGTAATGCTGCAGATGCCTTGCACCTCACCAAAATATTTACTTGCCCTGACATCCTCGGTACACAATTACAAAAATACGCATCATTTGTAAATATTTATCCTAATCGTTATTGCTCAGTGAGAGAATTACAATTAATTTTCTTGCACTAATTTCGTGAAGCAAAACGATGCTCAGGGAAAGAATTTGAGCTTTTTTTGCACATTATACAAATTATATACATTCAAAGGTTATTTATTTTTCTGATATGCAATCTAACCTGTTTTCCCAAAGGAAAACAACAGGAAGGAAATGAAAGACTATAAATAGCGAATAAAAAAACCTAATTATCATTTAGAAAATCAGTACGAGCCATGAGGAGGATTCGAACCTGTACACTTGGTCTCCTCAGCACACGCCCTAGACCACTACACCATGACATGTTAAAAAGCAGTGCAACCTGGGGTTTAGCTGCTTCAGGACCCATAGAAGAGTCTGGAGACTTCCACTGAAGCCCAGTAAGGATTTCAGCCAGTTGCCCCATGCACTCCTGGGCTGTGGTCCAAGAGTTCTCCCTCCAACGCTTCTCGTCAAATAGGGGCGTGTGTTTGGGAGTATCAGGTGTTTGGGTTCAAATCCTCCTCACGGCTCCTACTGATTTTATTGTTGATACATCACGTTAATGTGTTTTTTATTATCACATTTCGAAATTGTAATTGTGCACAATTATCATTATTATGATGGTTCGTTGTTGTTGTTTAAGATTAGCCACCCGGAACAAAAAGTTCCACGTAGCACGGGCTATGGTGAGCCCGTAATTATGATGGCAAAAGTCAACATAAGTAGTATCGATGAACCTAATACCAAGGCAAAGGATAGTTAGGGATAAATAACTAATATATCTTTTTATAAAGCTACTGGGTATCATACCAGAAGGTGTAGAAGTTAATGGGTATCATACCAGAAGGTGTAGAAGTTGATGGGTATCATACCAAAAGGTGTAGAAGTTGATGGGTATCATACCAGAAGGTGCAGAAATGATGGGTATTATACTAGAAGGTGTAAAAGTTGATGAGTATCATACCAGAAGGTGCAGAAATTGACGGGTATCATACCAGCAGGTGCAGAAATTGTTGGGTATCATACCAGAAGGTGCAGAAATTGAGGGGGTATCATACCAGCAGGTGCAGAAGTTGATGGGTATCATACCAGAAGGTGCAGAAGTTGATGGGTATCATACCAGAAGGTGCAAAAATTGATGGGTATCATACCAGAAGGTTCAGAAATTGATGGGTATCATACCAGAAAGTGTAGGTGTGTAGACCGGCAAGTCCACACCGGCAGGTGTGGAGGTGGAGAGGCATGATGCCAGCAGGTGAAGAGGCTGAGGGAAATGAATCTGTGTGTCATGGGAGAGGGTTCTGGCCTGAGTCAAGTGGGGGGAGGGGGGGAGAGAGGTTCAGGAGTCGGTGAATGAGATAAACTATACATGAATACATGAATCAGGAAGTTAGTGGTGGCGTGAGTCAGCGAAAACAATGACTGCATGAGTCATGGAGGCCTGAGTCAGAGATGTGGATGCCGGTGTGTAAGACAAGATCTCCCGTCACCTCGCCGCCTCCTCCCACCTGTTTATGGTTCAATCCTCTGCAGGTTCTGTCTTTTGCGCTTAGCGTAAGTGATTCCCTTTCGACTCTTTCTCCTAACTCATTTATTCATTCACCTGCCCTCATTCACTCACCGCAGGCTACTCAATGTTTTTCAACCGTGTTGAAAAACATAGCTGAATTGGCTGCTTTAAGTTGGTTGTTAATATATGAGCACTGTGGAGGTGGTCGGGTCTTTCCGGCTGTCCCTACATGGACGAGACCTGCCCTTCCCTGCTGCCTGCATGCCGTGGCGGAGGGGCTGCCCTTCCCTGCAGCCTGCATGCCGTGGCGGAGGGGCTGCCCTTCCCTGCTGCCTGCATGCCGTGGCGGAGGGGCTGCCCTTCCCTGCTGCCTGCATGCCGTGGCGGAGGGGCTGCCCTTCCCTGCTGCCTGCATGCGGTGGCGGAGGGGCTGCCCTTCCCTGCTGCCTGCATGCCGTGGCGGAGGGGCTGCCCTTCCCTTCAGCCCGCATGACGTGGGGGATGGGCTGCCCTTCCCTGCTGCCTGCATGCAGTGGCGGAGGGGCTGCCCTTCCCTGCTGCCTGCATGCCGTGGCGGAGGGGCTGCCCTTCCCTGCTGCCTGCATGCCGTGGCAGAGGGGCTGCCCTTCCCTGCTGCCTGCATGCCGTGGCGGAGGGGCTGCCCTTCCCTGCTGCCTGCATGCCGTGGCGGAGGGGCTGCCCTTCCCTGCTGCCTGCATGCCGTGGAGGATGGGCTGCCCTTCCCTTCTGCCCCAGCATGGGGGTTGATTATCCTCCCATGCTATCACAGCATGGGGGGTTGGTAATTGGTCCTCCCTGCCACCCCAGCATAAAGGATGGCAGCCCTTAACAACGCATGAAAGGATCATGCATGCAGGACCCTTTCCTGGAGTTCAATGATAGAAGAGTTCTGCCCTCTTCTGTAACACAAGAATGGAGGCTGTGCTGCCCTCTACTGTTACACAAGAGTGGAGGCTGTGCTGCCCTCTACTGTTACACAAGAATGGTGCGTGTGCTGCCCTCTACTGTAACACAAGAATGGAGGGCTTGCTGCCCTCTTCTGTTACACAAGAATGTAGGGTGTGCTGCCCTCTACTGTTACACAAGAATGTAGGGTGTGCTGCCCTCTACTGTTACACAAGAATGGAGGGTGTGCTGCCCTCTACTGTTACACAAGAATGTAGGGTGTGCTGCCCTCTACTGTAACACAAGAATGGAGGGTGTGCTGCCCTCTACTGTAACACAAGAATGGAGGGTGTGCTGCCCTCTATGAAAGCTGAAGAATGGAGATAGGCTGTCCGTTTCTGAAGCCTAAGAATATAGGGGGATACCCACGCCTACTGTCCATGAATGAAAGTGGGCTTCCCTCGCCTGCCATCCATGGATCTCTCTCTTCCCTCCCTCCTTCCCTCCTTCCTTCCTTCCTTCCTTCCTTCCTTCCTTCCTTCCTTCCTTCCTTCCTTCCTTCCTTCCTTCCTTCCTTCCTACCTACCTACCTTCCTTCCTTCCTTCCTTCCTTCCTTCCTTCCTTCCTTCCTTCCTTCCTTCCTTCCTTCCTTCCTACCTTCTTTCTTTCCTTCCTACCTTCTTTCTTTCCTTCCTTCCTTCCTTCCTTCCTTCCTTCCTTCCTTCCTTCCTTCCTTCCTTCCTTCCTTCCTTCTTACCTTCCTTCCTTCCTTCCTCTCAAGTACCACTTTCAGCCCACAGCAATTTATGGACCTTTTTACTAGTTTTATAGAGACTGGCAAATTCTCCTCGCACGCCTCCACCCCCCGTGTGGCTGGCGCTGGCCACGGCTCCTGCACTCTACGATAAAGGCAGTTTGTGGGCCACCTCACTTGGCTCCCACTACTCCCACAGTAAAGTGTCGCTTATCAACCTTGCAAGTGACGACATCTCGCCCAAAGTGTTGCAGCCGGAGTCATTTGATCAGGTTCTTAAGTTCCACACGACAGGCAGTGAACGCTCGTCATCACCAAGGTGTTATACACGACTCCTGTTACTCTTGTTATACCCGTTATTCAGTCTTGTTATACCCGTTATTCAGTCTTGTTATACCCGTTACTCAGCCCTGTTATACCCGTTATTCAGTCTTGTTACAGCCGTTACTCAGCCCTGTTATACCCATTACTCAGCTCTGATATAGCCGTTACTCAGCCCTGCTATACCCGTTACTCAGCCCTGTTATATCCATTTTACTCAGCCCTGTTATATCCAGTTTACTATACCTTACTTGTCCTTTCCCCAGCCCATGCTCTTCATTTTTCCTCTCCTTTCCTCTCCCTCTGTCGTACTCTCCAATCTCTCTCTCACTCTCTTTCTCTCTCTATACTTGCCTGTCCCCTCTCTAAACGTAGGAGAGAATGGGGGAAGACATAACCACAGAAGGCGTATTAGTCCTAAGCAAAGTCCTGTACTGTATATGTCCAGGAACTTTTCATTTCTCCTATCCCTCTCCTCAATACTCTTCACTCCTTTTCTCCTTCATCGCGTCTTATCACTCTACTGAGAACTCTCCTTTCCTTTCATTCTGCTCATTTTATCTCTTTCCTCTGTTTTCTTTTCTCCTTTGCAACGCCCCTCCCATCTCCACCAAATCCTTCCTCCGTACTGTTTTCTCTGTATCTTCATTTCCTCTATTTTATATTCTCTTCTCCCTCTCACCTACTACTCTTGTTCCTCTCCTCTCCTCTCCTCTACCTACACCTTCTCTCACCATCTCTCGTTTGCAAAACATTGAGGCCTGACGACTTGACGTGACAGCCTGTAGTGAGTTTATACGGCCACTAATGTATTCCACGCTGCTGCTTACACCTCCAACCCTTGTATTCCTCTCGCCAGTGTATTCTTTCAACCCTTGTATTCCTCTCACCAATGTATTCCTCCAACCATTGTATTTCTCCACTAATACATTCATCCAACTCTTGTATTCGACCCACCAATGTATTCTTTCCATCAATGTATTCCTGTCAGCAATATATTTCTTCCACCAATATATTTCGGTCTCAGCTATATATACTATCAAAATATTTATATATTATGCCCGGCAATTCAGATTATTCATAAAGGCAGAAATTATGCCTAAATATGCAGAACAAGACTTCAAAACGCTTCAAGACGACCTGAGAAGACCTTAGAGATGTACAAAAATACTGGTAGATGCAGTTTAATGTCGTCACGTGTGGGATCTTGAACCTAAGTCATGACAGAGACACCAGATGGTGAACAAATCCACAAGGGCCGTGATGAGGATTCGAACCTACGTCCGAGAGGATCCCAGACGCTCCTTAATCGACAGAGCTACGATATGGTTAAAAGAATTGCAACCAGGAGTTCACCGTTACCTAGGCAGCTCAGTCGATTAAGGCGCGTTTGGGATCCTCTCGGGTGTAGATTCGAACCCTCATCATGGCCCTGGTGGATTTGTTCATTTGATGCATCACGCTATTGTGATTTCTGTTTTACACCAGATGGTGCTGAATGTGAGGGAAAGATCTGGGAGCCATTATTACATTAGAATCCAAATCTAAAAAAAAAATATATATGTCATTACAAAAATGTTCGGAATAAAACTAATAGCATACAGGGATTTAATTCTATAAAAGTTAGCAATAGAGTAACTAATTATATCCATCAGCTTTATCTTGTATTAGTTAGACCTGGTTTAGAGTAGGTAGTTATATTGTTATTGTCTTACTGTAAAATGGACATGAATTCACTTGAACGAGTTCAGAAGGTGGGTGACAAAATTATTCCCAGGAATTACAAACCTTTCCACACAACTATGTATTCCAAACAACAATGTATCCCATACAACAATGTATCCCATACAACAAAGTATTCCACACAACAATGTATTCCACACAACAATGTATTCCATAGAACAATGTATTCCATACAACAATGTATTCCACACAACAATGTATTCCATACAACAATGTATTCAGCACAACAATGTATTCAGCACAACAATGTATTCCACACAACAATGTATTCCACACAACAATGTATTCCACATAACAATGTATTCCACATAACAATGTATTCCACACAACAATGTATTCCATACAACAATGTATTCCACACAACAATGTATTCCACACAACAATGTATTCCATACAACAAAGTATTCCATACAACAATGTATTCCACACAACAATGTATTCCACACAACTATGTATTCCACACAACATTGTATCCCACACAACATTGTATTCCACACAACAATGTATTCCACACAACAATGTATCCCACACAACATTGTATTCCACACAACAATGTATTCCACCCTATAATGTATTCGGGTGTCCAGCCACGGCTTAAGGTGTGAAGCGGCTTGAGGCAGGGCTTCAGAAGGGAAAGGAGGGAATTATCAGGTGAAAGCGCCAAACCATTACGACTATATAGCACTACGAAGGGGTCAGATTAAGGTTTTGGGATTAGACGGGGGGAAGGAATGGTGCCCAACCACTTAGACCGTCGGGGATTGAACGCCGACCTGCATGAAGCGAGACAATGAGCTTCCACCCTGCGGTCACCAGGCAGTGTGGTGAGGCCGAAGAAGGAGAGGTGATGCTGAGACCAAGCTGAGATGACGTAAGATGAAGAATGAGAGTAGGTGAGATTGGAGGCGAGAGAGAGAGAGTGAGAGAGAGAGAGAGAGAGAGAGAGAGAGAGAGAGAGAGAGAGAGAGAGAGAGAGAGAGAGAGAGAGAGAGAGAGAGAGAGAGAGAAAGACAGAGAGAGAGAGAGAGAGAGAGAGAGAGAGAGAGAGAGAGAGAGAGAGAGAGAGAGAGAGAGAGAGAGAGAGAGAGAGAGAGAGAGAGAGAGAGAGAGAGAGAGAGGGTGAGAGAGAGAGAGAGGGAGGGAGAGAGAGAGAGAGAGAGAGAGAGAGAGAGAGAGAGAGAGAGAGAGAGAGAGAGAGAGAGAGAGAGAGAGAGAGAGAGAGAGAGAGAGAGAGAGAAAGAGAGAATGGAGAGTACGACAGAGGGAGAGGAAAAATGAAGAGCATGGGCTGGAGAAAGGACAAGTAGGGTATAGTAAAGTGGACAAAGAGAGATTGTAAGAGAGAAAGAGGGAGAAGGAATGAACAGGGCAAAGTGAATAGTGAAATAACTACGAAATGTAAAAGTTGGAAAATGAAGAGACTAGTGAAGGGAGAGAAGAAAAAGGGAGGAAGAGAATGAGGGATTGTGAAACCGAATAACAAAGAACAGAACACAGACCTATTAAACAATAAAAGGGTAGTGAGCAAAAAAAAAAAAAACGAAAGTCACGAATAAACTTTAACAAATTGGAAAAGGATATGGAGAGTTCTCTGGGAAAAAAAATTATTAAAAGATCATACTTCCGATCAAGGGATTGTCTGTAGAAAACACTGATAACCAGTTATCTCGTTATCTGTATGAGTGTTGGTACTGATATTGCAACAGGATCCCTCCGGTGCAGAGGAGGCTAATAGAAATGTTGAAGGCTCTCTTCCAACTCTTCACTTCCTACAGCTCCCAGATTGCAGGGAATATGACTGAATCCGCCAAATCTCTTAGAAAAGCGAGAATGGAAAAGGAATAGATAATTCGTAACGATAAACCTAAATTGAATTTCTACCACTACTAATTACTGCTACACTACTAATGAACCGCTGCTGCTATTGCTAGTGTTATTACTGTCACTGAAATTACAATTAATAGTAAAAATAATACCACTGTAATCACTAATACTATAGATTCTTCTTCTCCTAATTTTTTTCCACCTAGTCTATTATAACCTTCTTTCGCCGAATCCATTTTCTCAGTAAAACTCTGACGTTAAAAGCACAGAATAGTTTAATATTATATTTAAAGGACTAATTCGTAAATAATGAAGCTGCCAGACACCAGCCACTACAGTCAGTTCTGGTGGACAAGGTGTACCAGTCAGAGATACATTGTTGGAACCTCACAACACTTTTTGGAGATTTGCTATGTGTATATTGTCTTTAATTAATATTGATATGCTCAAAGTGTCTATCAATCCTCTTCTTAAAAGATTGTATTATGTTGTGGTTTCAACATTTTAGGCATCATAATACAAGTTTATATATGTATATATATATATATATATATATATATATATATATATATATATATATATATATATATATATATATATATATATATATATATTGTGACGATAATCTCTTTCAAGAGAGATTGAGCCTGCTCTTCCCTATATCATTTACGTCATTCTACAAGTACAAGATGCTACATTAAAGATACGTCCACCAGTATCACAAAACGTTTTGCCCAGGAAGCAAAGCGTACCTTGCACCACCCGACACGCCGGCTCACCGCCCGCCGTCAACGAGCAAACTACCCATTCTCCACCTGCCTGCGCTTGATTGGCTGGTGTATCGCCGACAGCACACCTGCACCTGCACTCACGCCCTCTACCTGAGTCGACGTCTGGGCCAGCTCACGCCGTCCTCCTCAGAATATCTCTGTGCTCTTAGAAGTTGACATCTCTCTCTGGTAGACTAAGCCCTGGCTGTCGTGTACTAAGGGAGGTGGTAGCTCTAGCCAATATTCTCAGCACCTGATTATTATTGTTTTGCACATTATTTTATATTAGAGTAAATTTTCACATCTATTAATTATTCATGTTGTTTTGTTTGTTGACTTGTTTTGAATATTACGTAAGCCAAGGGATTGTCTTTGTTCATATCTTGTTTTCTAAAGTAATTAAAATTTCATTGTTCATATTTTGTGTTTTGCGTGTCTTCCCTTTACCTTACCACAGACAAACAGGCAAGCAGTCTCTTTTTTTTTATGTAAGTGTGACCAGGCATTGACACCTGCCATTGGAGGACTGCCGAACATCAACACTCCAACACTTTACCGTCACAATATATATATATATATATATATATATATATATATATATATATATATATATATATATATATATATATATATATATATATATATATATATAATATATATATATATAATGTCGTACCTAGTAGCCAGAATGCACTTCTCGGCCTACTATGCAAGGCCCGATTTGCCTAATAAGCCAAGTTTTCATAAATAATATATTTTCTCTATTTTTTCTTATGAAATGATAAAGCTACTCATTTCATTATGTATGAGTCAACTTTTTTTTATTGGAGTTAAAATTAACGTAGATATATGACCGAACCTAACCAACCCTACCTAACCTAACCTAACCTATCTTTATGGGTTAGGATAGGTAGCCGAAAAAGTTAGGTTAGGTAGTCGAAAAAAACATAATTCATGAAAACTTGGCTTATTAGGCAAATCGGGCCTTGCATAGTAGGCTGAGAAGTGCGTTCTGGCTACTAGGTACGACATATATAAATATATATATATTTCTTTCATTTGATGGATCAAATTTAAATTATTAATATTTTGGTCAATTGATATCAACTTCAAATAGCTTCTGATTGAATGTTTGAAATGCTTACTTTCCCCTGTTATCTTGCTCTACATGTTTTAAAATCGGCGTTAATTTAGTGCACTCTAATTATGTATTAATATTTAACTTAGAAATTTAGAAACAAAATAACATAAATACAGACTGTTAACATAATAGATGTAAGGAGCCTTTATTGTTTCAAGCGCAGGTTAGACATATATATATATATATAAATGAGCTTGGGTGGATATAAATACCTCTATGGACCAATGGGCCTTCTGCAGTTACCTTAATTCTCATGTTCTTATGTTGACCAGACCACACACTAGAAATTGAAGGGACGACGACGTTTCGGTCCATCCTGGACCATTCTCAAGTCGATTGTGATGAGGACAGGTAGGGACAGGCATTAAATAGGCAAGAGAGAGCTGAGGAGGAAAGTCAGGTGAAGGGGATAGTAGTAATGAGAACTGCAGCAGGCCTATTGGCCCATACGAGGCAGCTCCTATTATAACCACCGAAGGAGATAGTAATAGGAATAAGAAGAGGATAGCAAGGGAGCGTAGAAGACAATGAACAGAAAAAGGGGGAAGAGTCGTCGTCCCTTCAATTTCTAGTGTGTGGTCTGGTCAACATACTTCAGCCACGTTATTGTGACTCATCGCCTGCTCATGTTCTTATATTTATAAGTTCCTTTAAGGTGCGATTTGTGAATTCATTCCATTTCAATCCAATGATTTTATCCATATATGATTTCATATATACATATTTGACTAAATTAAAAAATTTTGAAGTTCATTAATTATTTCTGTTAAGGGAAAATAATAGCGTAACACTTGTCGGAAAATCCGACACCATTTAATAATATCATACAGACAGATAATAATTGCTGCTGTATTGTATAAACAAGTAACCCATAGAAAACGTAACTTGTAGTGGAATTACCGTCTATAGAAAACGGGATATCATTACCACATACTATTTTAAATTCACCACCTATTATGGTGGGAATTATTCTTAAATACATTAGTCTTTGGACTTTACCATCATAAAAACATCTCATATAAATTAACTTAATTATCAGTATTATAGTAGAGTAAATGTGACCCTTCTATCACTTTCTGTCATTTGAACAATGTAGGCCAGTAGCGTCAGGGTGAGGGAGTGGTCAGGCGATTGTTGTTGTCACCTCCGAGACGCGTGGAGCAAATTCGGCTCCTATCATATCTGGACAATGTCGGCCAGTAGCGTCAGTAGTATGGAGTGTTAGGCATTGTTGATATTGAGACCAGAGGTGCACGGGAGCAATTCGGCTCCTGTTAATTTTACTTGGACGAAGTGTTATGGAAACCAAAGGTGTACCATCATCAACACGCTGTCAACAAATTCAAGTTAAGTGTTCTACCGAAACCCATTTATCTATCATTAGTGGCCATTAATGTCATTGGATAGGGTGGGCCGATTAGAGCATAAGATTGCCTCATACCAAAGGTAATTAAGCCCAGGTCTTCATGGTTCCTTGTACAGTGTTTTCTCTGATATAGCTGTCATATATAGGATTCTGGCTTTACAGCTAGCGCCCTTTTGACAGGTCAAGACGAGGAAGCATGCTTTGTGCATCAGTTACCAGGGTGATGGAAGCTACCTCAAAGAGGGAAAATGTGGTGTCTACATCCTGGTTATACCTGGTGGACTAAGGCCTGCTGTACAAATAAGATAAGGAACCTCTTCAATGTATGTAGTCTAATACGGTAGTTTGTTTGGCTGCATATATATAAATTCAATTAATATAAACCCCCCTAATGTGTAGAGGATCGATTTGTGAGATTATTGCAGAAATACAGTCCACTTATCATTATACAAATTGCTATCGAAGTATATAAATTAACATAAATATAAATTCTATATAAATTCATATAAATTAAATAAATATAAATCTCACAGGTCAGTTCCCACAACACTTATACAGTGCACATAATTATAGCGACACATATTTAATATGTGTCGCTATAATTTATTATTAACATTATTTAATATTATATTAATATATTATACATAACATTATAAAATATATTATTTAATATTAATATATATATAATTATAATATATAAATGTTAATATTTAAAGCGATGCATCTTTAAAACGACATTCACCATTATGATGTAATACTGAATGAATAAAAATACACAATATACAATACCGATTGTTATGACTCTTATCATGACTAATTGTCATATTCATATTTTTAGGTTACGCCATTTAGCACCCTCTTAGCCACTGTAAACAACAGATAATTATAACACTGAGGAGCCTGTTAATTTTGTTATTAACGGTAAATTATAACGTCTAATAGACGTATAGATTTTTTAGTAACAATTATTTAAGACACCTAGCACCCTGTTGACGTTACCAGTAACGTGTAGTTATAACAGCCAGTAACCTGTTGACGTTGCCAGTAACGTGTAGTTATAACTCACAATAACCTGTTGACGTTGTTGCTAACAGCACTTACAGAAATCATCTCACATTTTATATTCTCCTGTGATCATCCAAACATTTCACCCAGCATGGGGGGGAAGAGAAAGAGAAAGTTTATAAATCGATGGACAATCTCTCATTCATGACAAGTCCGTAAGAGAGAGATTATTAGCAAATAAAAGAGAGGAGAGATGGAAAAGAGGGAAGAGGGAAGGAGACAAAATGAAGGATTGAGAGAGATACCAGAAGATGGAAGAGAACTGTGTGACGGAGCTGGATGTGAATGATCAATTATTGCCACCGCATTAATAGCGCTGGGATTAATTCAGTACAATGGCCAATGTGGTAGCTTTTGTCTGTTAAAAGTTTTGTCTCTCAGTGTCTGTCTCTATCTTCTTCTCTGTGTTTGTCTGTTTCGCTCTGTCTGCTTCCCCCTCCCCCCCCCTCTCTCTCTCTCTCTCTCTCTCTCTCTCTCTCTCTCTCTCTCTCTCTCTTCCTTTCTAAAACCCCTTATGTCCAATTCAAGCTTTAAATATTATAATTAACTTACGAATGGACTGTAGAAAGCTGAACGCTCAATTTGCATAATAATGCAACATCTAGACGGTCCCACGAAGGCAATAGTACACGTGGACCAACATGGAGAGCGACGAGGGAGGACAGGCAGGAGAGGAAAAAATAAACAGACCAGAGCGAGAGATAAGAAGAAGGTAATGAGAGAGGAAGGAGGAGAGAGAGGAAGAGTAAAATTGGAGGAAGAGGGAAATGGAAAGATGATGGGGTAAAGGAATTTATTAGTCGTGGGATATATGAATAGGTAACAATATGGAAAGATAATACAGATAAAAAAGTGTAAATAAGTAGGGAGATCAAGAGAAGTGGAGAGTTAGAGGAAAAACGGAGAGGAAAAGGAGGTAGAGAGAGATGGGGAAAGCGTTTATGTGATGAGGAGATGTAAGGGAAAAACGGGAGGTGAATTATGAGGGAGAAGCCGTTGAATAGACAATAATAGATAGGAGAGATAGATAGTATACAGTGGTAAGAGAGATGAGAGGATCTTGATGCGGCGGGGAGTGGATGCGATTCAGGAAGAACGGACATGAATGGGGAATAAACACGAGATATAAGGAATAGGAACGAGACAGAGGCAGAGGAGGGGGGATGAGAGGAGCAACGAACAACGCTACTGAGGGTGTAAAGGCGTTTAGCACCGAGCCAACTGCTCAATTAGAGAACAATAATTGCCATTTTAGAACAGCCGCATCTCGTTAAGGTTAAATTGTCCCGTTACGGGCCAGAGACTTTTGTGTGATGTTGGGGTTATGTTCTCAAGTGTGTCCGGTGAACTGGTGGTGTTGTGGTGGTTGTGGTTGTTATGGTGTTGTGGATTTTGTGGTGGTGGTGTGGTTGTTGTTGTGGTGGTGTGGTTGTTGTGGTGGTGGTGTTGTGGTTGTTGTGGTGGTGTGGTGGTGGTGTTGTGGTTGTTGTGGTGGTGTGGTTGTTGTGGTGGTGTTGTGGTGGTTGTTGTGGTGGTGTTGTAGTGGTGGTATTGTGGTTGTTGTGGTTGTTGTTATGGTGTTGTGGTTGTTGTTATGGTGGTGTAGTTGTTGTTGTGGTGGTGTGGTTGTTGTTGTGGTTGTTGTGGCGATGTTGTTGTGGTTGTGGTGGTAGTGTTGTGGTTGTTGTTGTGGTGGTGTTGTTGTTGTGGTGGTGGTGTTGTGGTTGTTGTGGTGGTGTGGTGGTGGTGTTGTGGTGGTTGTGTGGTCGTTGTGGTGGTGTTGTGGAGGTGTTGTGGTGGTGTTGTGGTTGTTCTTGTGGTGGTGTTGTGGTTGTTGTTGTGGTGTTGTGGTTGTTGTTGTGGTGTTGTGGTTGTTGTTGTGGTGGTGCTGTTGTGGGGGTGTTGTTGTGGTAGTGTTGTGGTTGTTGTGGTGGTGTTGTGGTTGTTGTTGTGGTTGTTGTGGTGGTGTTGTGGTTGTTGTTGAGGTGGTGTGGTTGTTGTTGTGGTGGTGTTGTGGTTGTTGTGGTGGTGTGGTGGTGGTGTTGTGGTTATTGTGGTGGTGTTGTGGTGGTGTTGTGGTGGTTGTGTGGTCGTTGTGGTGGTCGTTGTGGTGGTGTTGTGGTGGTGTTGTTGTTGTGGTAGTGTTGTGGTGGTGTTGTTGTTGTGGTGGTGGTGTGGTTGTTGTGGTGGTGGTGTTGTGGTTGTTGTAGTGGTGTGGTGGTGGTGTTGTGGTTGTTGTGGTGGTGTTGTGGTTGTTGTGGTGGTGTTGTGGTGGTTGTGTGGTCGTTGTGGTGGTTTTGTGGGGGTGTTGTGGTGGTGTGGTTGTTGTTGTTGTGGTTGTTGTGGTGGTGTTGTGGTTGTTGTGGTGTGGTTGTTGTGGTGGTGTTGTGGTTCTTGTGGTAGCGTTGTGGTTGTTGTGGTGGTGTTGTGGTTGTTGTGGTTGTTGTGGTGGTGTTGTGGTTGTTGTGGTGGTGCTGTGGTTGTTGTCGTGTTGTGGTTGTTGTGTTGTGGTTGTTGTGGTGGTGGTGTTGTGGTGGTGTGGTTGTTGTGGTGGTGTTGTTGATGTTGCGATGGTGTTGTGGTTGTTGTGGTGGTGCTGTGGTTGTTGTTGTGGTGGTGTTGTGGTTGTTGTTGTGGTGGTGTTGTGGTTGCTGTGGTGGTGTTGTGGTGGTGTTGTGGTTGTTGTGGTGGTGTTGTGGTTGTTGTGGTGGTGGTGTTGTGGGTGTGTGGTGGTGGTGTGGTTGTTGTGGTTGTGTGGTGGTGTTGTGGTTGTTGTGGTGGTGTTGTGGTAGTTGTTGTGGTGGTGTTGTGGGGGTTGTTGTGGTTGTTGTGTTGTGGTTGTTGTGGTGGTGGTGTGGTTGTTGTCGTGTTGTGGTTGTGTTGTGGTTGTTGTGGTGGTGTTGTGATTGTTGTGGTGTCGTTGTTGTGGAGGTGTTGTGGTGGTGTTGTGGTTGTTCTTGTGGTGGTGTTGTGGTTGTTGTTGTGGTGTTGTGGTTGTTGTTGTGGTGTTGTGGTTGTTGTTGTGGTGTTGTGGTTGTTGTTGTGGTGGTGCTGTTGTGGGGGTGTTGTTGTGGTAGTGTTGTGGTTGTTGTGGTGGAGTTGTAGTTGTTGTGTTGGTGTTGTGGTTGTTGTTGTGGTGGTGTTGTGGTTGTTATGTTGGTTCTGTGGTTGTTGTGGTGGTGTTGTGGTTGTTATGGTTGTTATGGTGGTGCTGTGGTTGTTGTGGTGGTGTTGTGGTTGTTGTTGTGGTGGTGTTGTGGTTGTGTTGTGATTGTTGTGGTGGTGTTGTGGTTGTTATGGTGGTGCTGTGGTTGTTGTGGTGGTGTTGTAGTTGTTGTGGTGGTGGTGTTTTGGTTGTATTGTGATTGTTGTGGTTGTTGTGGTGGTGTTGTGGTTGTTGTGGTGATGTTGTGGTTGTTATGGCGGTGCTGTGGTTGTTGTGGTGGTGTTGTGGTTGTTGTGGTAGTGGTGTTGTGGTTGTGTTGTGATTGTTGTGGTGGTGTTGTGGTTGTTATGGTGGTGTTGTGGTTGTTGTGGTGGTGTTGTGGTTGTTGTTGTTGTGGTGTTGTGGTTGTTATGGTGGGGCTGTGGTTGTTGTGGTGGTGTTGTGGTTGTTAAGGTGGTGCTGTGGTTGTTGTTGTGGTGGTGTTGTGGTTGTTGTGGTGGTGTGGTTGTTGTGGTTGTTGTGGTGGTGTTGTGGTTGTTGTGGTGGTGGTGTTGTGGTTGTTGTTGTGGTGGTGTGGTTGTTGTGGTGGTGTTGTGGTTGTTGTTGTGGTTGTTGTGGTGGTGTTGTGGTTGTTGTGGTGGTGGTGTTGTGGTTGTTGTGGTGGTGTGGTGGTGGTGTTGTGGTGGTGTGGTGGTGGTGTTGTGGTTGTTGTGGTGGTGTTTTGGTGGTGTTGTGGTGGTTGTGTGGTCGTTGTGGTGGTCGTTGTGGTGGTGTTGTGGTGGTGTTGTTGTTGTGGTAGTGTTGTGGTGGTGTTGTTGTTGTGGTGGTGGTGTGGTTGTTGTGGTGGTGGTATTGTGGTTGTTGTAGTGGTGTGGTGGTGGTGTTGTGGTTGTTGTGGTTGTTGTGGTGGTGTTGTGGTTGTTGTGGTGGTGTTGTGGTGGTTGTGTGGTCGTTGTGGTGGTGTTGTGGTGGTTTTGTGGGGGTGTTGTGGTGGTGTGGTGGTTGTTGTTGTGGTGGTGTTGTGGTTGTTGTGGTGTGGTTGTTGTGGTGGTGTTGTGGTTCTTGTGGTAGCGTTGTGGTTGTTGTGGTGGTGTTGTGGTTGTTGTGGTGGTGTTGTGGTTGTTGTGGTGGTGTTGTGGTTGTTGTGGTGATGCTGTGGTTGTTGTCGTGTTGTGGTTGTCGTGTTGTGGTTGTTGTGGTGGTGGTGTTGTGGTGGTGGTGTGGTTGTTGTGGTGGTGTTGTGGATGTTGCGATGGTGTTGTGGTTGTTGTGGTGGTGCTGTGGTTGTTGTTGTGGTGGTGTTGTGGTTGTTGTTGTGGTGGTATTGTGGTTGCTGTGGTGGTGTTGTGGTGGTGTTGTGGTTGTTGTGGTGGTGTTGTGGTTGTTGTGGTGGTGTTGTGGTGGTGGTGTTGTGGGTGTGAGGTGGTGTTGTGGTTGTGTGGTGGTGTTGTGGTTATTGTGGTGGTGTTGTGGTAGTTGTTGTGGTGGTGTTGTGGGGTTGTTGTGGTTGTTGTGTTGTGGTTGTTGTGGTGGTGGTGTGGTTGTTGTCGTGTTGTGGTTGTGTTGTGGTTGTTGTGGTGGTGTTGTGATTGTTGTGGTGTGGTTGTTGTGGTGTGGTTGTTCTGGAGGTGTTGTGGTGGTGTTGCGGTTGTTCTTGTGGTGGTGTTGTGGTTGTTGTTGTGGTGGTGTTGTTGTGGGGGTGTTGTTGTGGTGGTGTTGTGGTTGTTGTTGTGGTGGTGTTGTGGTTGTTGTTGTGGTGGTGTTGTTGTGGGGGTGTTGTTGTGGTGGTGTTGTGGTTGTTGTGGTGGTGTTGTGGTTGTTGTGTTGGTGTTGTGGTTGTTGTTGTGGTGGTGTTGTGGTTGTTATGTTGGTGCTGTGGTTGTTGTGGTGGTGTTGTGGTTGTTATGGTTGTTATGGTTGTTATGGTGGTGCTGTGGTTGTTGTGGTGGTGTTGTGGTTGTTGTGGTGGTGGTGTTGTGGTTGTGTTGTGATTGTTGTGGTGGTGGTGTGGTTGTTATGGTGGTGCTGTGGTTGTTGTGGTGGTGTTGTAGTTGTTGTGGTGGTGGTGTTTTGGTTGTATTGTGATTGTTGTGGTTGTTGTGGTGGTGTTGTGGTTGTTGTGGAGGTGTTGTGGTTGTTATGGTGGTGCTGTGGTTGTTGTGGTGGTGTTGTGGTTGTTGTGGTAGTGGTGTTGTGGTTGTGTTGTGATTGTTGTGGTGGTGTTGTGGTTGTTATGGTGGTGTTGTGGTGGTGTTGTGGCTGTTGTTGTTGTGGTGTTGTGGTTGTTATGGTGGGGCTGTGGTTGTTGTTGTGGTGTTGTGGTTGTTATGGTGGAGCTGTGGTTGTTGTGGTGGTGTTGTGGTTGTTATGGTGGTGCTGTGATTGTTGTGGTTTTGTTGTGGTTGTTATGGTGGTGCTGTGGTTGTTGTGGTGTTGTGATTGTTGTGGTGGTGTTTTGGTTGTTGTTGTAGTGTTGTTGTAGTGGTGTTGTGGTGGTGGTGTTGTGGTTGTGTTGTGATTGTTGTGGTGGTGTTGTGGTTGTTATGGTGGTGCTGTGGTTGTTGTGGTGGTTGTTGTTGTTGTGGTGTTGTGGTTGTTATGGTGGTGCTGTGGTTGTTGTGGTGGTGTTGTGGTTGTTATGGTGGTTCTGTCGTTGTTGTGGTTTTGTTGTGGTTGTTATGGTGGTGCTGTGATTGTTGTGGTGGTGTTGTGATTGTTGTGGTAGTGTTGTGGTTGTTGTGGTGGTGGTGTTGTTGTGGTGGTGTTGTTGTGGTGGTGTTGTGGTGGTGGTGTTGTGGTGGTAGAGTTGTGGTTGTGTTGTGGTGGTGTTGTGGTTGTTGTGGTGGTGTTGTTGTGGTGGTGTTGTTGTGGTGGTGTTGTGGTGGTGGTGTTGTTCTGGTGTTATGGATGTTGTTGTGGTGGTTGTTGTCGTGTTGTGGTTGTTGTGGTGATGATGAGTCTCTGGTGATTTTGCTGTAGGAGTTCTAGTTGTCGATGTGTTGTTGAGGTGTTGTGGTTGTTGTGGGGGAGTTGTAATTATTGGGTGGGGGGAGGATAGGGGTTGGTGTTGTAATTTTGTGGAGGTGTAGTGATTATTGTAGGAGTGTTGTGGTTGTTGGGGCGTGTTGTGGTTATTGTGTGTAGTGTTGTGGTTATTGTGTGTAGTGTTGTGGTTATTGTGAGCTGTGTTGTGGTTATTGTGTGTAGTGTTGTGGTTATTGTGAGTAGTGTTGTGGTTATTGTGAGCAGTGTTGTGGTTATTGTGTGTAGTGTTGTGGTTATTGTGAGTAGTGTTGTGGTTATTGTGAGTAGTGTTGTGGTTATTGTGTGTAGTGTTGTGGTTATTGTGAGTAGTGTTGTGGTTATTGTGAGCAGTGTTGTGGTTATTGTGTGTAGTGTTGTGGTTATTGTGTGTAGTGTTGTGGTTATTGTGAGCAGTGTTGTGGTTATTGTGTGTAGTGTTGTGGTTATTGTGAGTAGTGTTGTGGTTATTGTGTGTAGTGTTGTGGTTATTGTGAGTATTGTTGTGGTTATTGTGAGTAGTGTTGTGGTTATTGTGAGTAGTGTTGTGGTTATTGTGAGTAGTGTTGTGGTTATTGTGAGTAGTGTTGTGGTTATTGTGAGTAGTGTTGTGGTTATTGTGAGTAGTGTTGTGGTTATTGTGTGTAGTGTTGTGGTTATTGTGAGTAGTGTTGTGGTTATTGTGAGTAGTGTTGTGGTTATTGTGAGTAGTGTTGTGGTTATTGTGTGTAGTGTTGTGGTTATTGTGAGCAGTGTTGTGGTTATTGTGAGCAGTGTTGTGGTTATTTGGAAGTGATATACCTATTGTTCGGGGCTTGTGGTTGTTGGAGCGATGTTACGGGTATTATGGTGGTGTTGTGGCTATTAGCAGGGTGTTATGAGGGTATTTTATGTGCAATGTAGATATAATAATGTTGATGTGGTATATTGTAGTGGTTGAGAGGACACTGCAGGTGTTGCAGGCAATGATCGTGCAACAGGTTCTCAGTATTGTGTTGTTGTTGTCCATGCGGAGAGAGTTGGATGATGCAACAACTATTGTTATCACTTCAAGCAGCAGGTACTGATCTCTGCAACACCCTAGACACTGCACCATACACTCGCCTACCACCACCATGCCCTCTAACATACTGCAAACAAACGCAGAACCTCTTACGATGCATCACTCGACATATATTTTGGTTCAGCAAACTTTCAACATTAATTATCAATTTCCCTCCTGACCGGCCACTGGCAGTGTCCAGTCACCCTTCACCACAAAATGTACCAGCGCTCAGCCACTTCTTCATCTCCCTAACACTCCTCAAGTGGAACATTAACACCCTGGATCAAACCAAATGGCAAGACGCTGCCCATCTCCCAGACGCAGCACAAGACTATATGCAGTCACCTCACTCATACATTATGTGGCCACCCTGCTGGTGGAGCACACAGTGTGCTGGAGCAGTAGCATTAAGACCAAGAGACATCCGGACATGCAAAAAAACAGGGACACTCACCCACAGGGAGTAAAAGGTAAGATTTTCCAGTGGGTAAGGAAGTATCTAAGCGAGTAATTGTAAGGGAAAAGACCTTCGAGTGGCGGGATGTCCCCAGTGGAGTCTCACAGGGCTATGTACTTGGACCCATCGTGTTTCTGATACATGTAAAGATCTTCCAGAGGGTATAGACTCGTTCCTCTCAATGCTTGCAGATGATGCAAAAATTTTGAGAAGAATCAAGACAGATGAAGGTTCAACGAGACTACAGGACGACCTGGACAAACTGGAGGAATAGTCAAGAAAATGGCTACTAAAGTTTAACTTTAGTTAACCTTTACAGTCATTTAGAGAAGGGAGCAGAAGGCTGAACACAAGGTACCATCTGTGAGGTGAAATCCTGCAAGAATCAAATAGAGAGAAAGATCTGGGCGTTGATATCACACCGAACATGTCCCCAGAAGCCCTCATCAAAAGGTTATAATCAGCGGCTTATGCTGGATTTGGCCACATAAGAACTTCCTTTAGAAACTTGAGTAAGGAATCGTCCAGGACCTTATATACCACATATGTCAGACCAATCCTGACGTATGCAGCTCCAGCCTGGAGTCTGAGTCCATACCTAGCTGATCACATGACGAAGTTAGAGAAGATTAGGAGGAATACCACCAGACTAGTCCCAGAAATGAGAGGTATGAGCTACGAGGAAAGGCTACGAGAGCTAAACTTCAAGTTCCTGGAAGACAGAAGAGTAAGAGGAGACATGACACCCATTTACAAAATTCTTAGGGGAATTGACAGGGTGGACAAAGGCAAATTATTTAGCACGGGTGGAACACGAGCAGGCGGTGGGGGGGGGGCAGGTGTAAACATAGTACCCAAATGAGTCTTAGAGACATCAGAAAGAATTCTATCAGTGTTAGAGTAGTTTACAAACGGAATGCTGTTAAATTGTGTCAGTATTAGAGTAGTTAACAAATGACAGTGATGTGGTGGAGGCTGACTCCATGCAGAGTTTCTAATTAAGATTTGATAGAGCCTAATAAGCTCCAAAATCATTACACCAGATGTGAGACGGGACAAAAGAGCCAAAGCTTAACAACCACAAGCACAACTAGGTGAGAACAACTAGGCAATTACAACTAGGTGAGTACAGGGCCACCGGGGCCTCCCCCCCCCCCCTCCGAAAAAAGAAAGAATCGATACTGACAGCAGAGCGCGCATCATGGGGTAAATTCTGGTATAACCTCAAACCCATTTCACCAACATTCAAAAGTCATGGGTACGTTCAATAGCATTAAAGGTCGCCCAGCCATCTCCTCGTTGACCTTTAGGTGATCAATGGAACGCTCTCTCAAACACCTCACGAGGGCGCAAATGTTCCCTGTGAATACTTAAAAAAAAACTATCTCGACCTCTTTCGTCAAGCCCACGAACTCTCCCTCAAGCAAGAAATTGAATGCAGTCCACCTGCACTGTCCTACATCGATATCATTTACACATTAGGTGAGCTACATGAAAACTTGACCCCACCTACCCACAGGCAAGCCACTACGAGAGGACGGACGTCCATATGAACTCATTAAATACATCCCATCCACGGCACATAAAACCCACCTAGTCCATTTCAACATGATGCTCACACTGAGGGACCTCCTCAAAGTGGAAGTCTAACATCATTCTCCCATTCCTCATACCAGGAAAAGGCCCATCTCAACTAGCATCACACAGATCAATGTCGTTATTATCATGCCTCTCCTCTGGTGTTGCTGGTGTCCTGTTGGTGTTACAGGGGCTCTGGTGGTATTACAGGGGCTCTGATGGTGTTACAGGTGCTCTGGTGGTATTACAGGGGCTCTGGTGGTGTTACAGGTGCTCTGGTGGTATTACAGGGGCTCTGGTGGTGTTACAGGGGCTCTGGTGGTATTACAGAGGCTCTGGTGGTGTTACAGGTGCTCTGGTGGTATTACAGGGGCTCTGGTGGTGATACAGGTGCTCTGGTGGTATTACAGGGGCTCTGGTGGTGTTACAGGGGCTCTGGTGGTATTACAGAGGCTCTGGTGGTGTTACAGGTGCTCTGGTGGTATTACAGGGGCTCTGGTGGCGTTACAGGTGCTCTGGTGGTATTACAGGGGCTCTGGTGGTGATACAGGTGCTCTGGTGGTATTACAGGGGCTCTGGTGGTGATACAGGTGCTCTGGTGGTATTACAGTGGCTCTGATGGTGTAACAGGTGCTCTGGGCTTGTTACAGGTGCTCTGGTGGTATTACAGGGGCTCTAGTGGTGTTATAGGTGCTCTGGTTGTATTACAGGGGCTTTAGTGGTGATACAGGTGCTCTGGTGGTGATACAGGTATTCTGGTGGTATACAGGGGCTGTGGTGGTGTTACAGGTGCTCTGGTGGTGTTACAGGTGCTATGGTTGTGTAACATGGGCTCTGGTGAGGTTACAGATGCTCAGGTGGTGTTTCATGGGCTCTGGTGGTGTCAAAAGTGCTCTGGTAGTGTTACAGGTGTTATGGTGGTATTACATGGGCTCTAGTGGTGTTACAGGTGCTCAGGTGGTGTTACATAGGCTCTGGTGGTGTTACAGGTGCTATGGTGGTGTTACATGGGCTCTGGTGATGTTACAGATGCTCAGGTGGTGTTACATGGGCTCTGGTGGTGTTACAGGTACTCTGGTGGTGTTACAGGTGTTATGGTGGTATTACATGGGATCTAGTGGTGTTACAGATGCTCAGGTGGTGTTACATGGGCTCTGGTGGTGTTACATGGGCTCTGGTTGTGTTGCTGGTGGGCTTGTGATGCTGCAGGTGCTCAAGAGATGTTATAGGTTCTCTGGTGGTGTTGTAGGTGCTCCCGTGGTGTTGCAGGTTCTCTGGTGATGTTGCAGGTTCTCTGGTGATGTTGCAGGTTCTCTGGTGATGTTGCAGGTTCTCTGGTGATGTTGCAGGTGCTCTGGTAGTGCTGCAGGTTCTCTGGTGATGTTGCAGGTTCTCTGGTAGTGCTGCAGGTTCTCTGGTGGTGCTGCAGGTTCTCTGGTGATGTTGCAGGTTCTCTGGTAGTGCTGCAGGTTCTCTGGTGATGTTGCAGGTGCTCTGGTAGTGTTGCAGGTGCTCTGGTAGTGTTGCAGGTTCTCTGGTAGTGCTGCAGGTGCTCTGGTAGTGCTGCAGGTGCTCTGGTAGTGCTGCAGGTGCTCTGGTAGTGTTGCAGGTGCTCTGGTGGTGCTGCAGGTGCTCTGGTAGTGCTGCAGGTGCTCTGGTAGTGCTGCAGGTGCTCTGGTAGTGCTGCAGGTGCTCTGGTAGTGCTGCAGGTGCTCTGGTAGTGCTGCAGGTGCTCTGGTAGTGCTGCAGGTGCTCTGGTAGTGCTGCAGGTGCTCTGGTGGTGCTGCAGGTGCTCTGGTAGTGCTGCAGGTGCTCTGGTAGTGCTGCAGGTGCTCTGGTAGTGCTGCAGGTGCTCTGGTGGTGCTGCAGGTGCTCTGGTGGTGCTGCATGTGCTCTGGTGGTGCTGCAGGGGCTCTGGTAGTGTTGCAGGTGCTCTGGTAGTGTTGCAGGTGCTCTGGTGGTGCTGCAGGTGCTCTGGTAGTGCTGCAGGTGCTCTGGTAGTGTTGCAGGTGCTCTGGTAGTGTTGCAGGTGCTCTGGTAGTGCTGCAGGTGCTCTGGTAGTGTTGCAGGTGCTCTGGTAGTGCTGCAGGTGCTCTGGTAGTGCTGCAGGTGCTCTGGTAGTGCTGCAGGTGCTCTGGTAGTGCTGAAGGTTCTCTGGTAGTGTTGCAGGTGCTCTGGTGGTGCTGCAGGTGCTCTGGGAGTGCTGCAGGTGCTCTGGTAGTGTTGCAGGTGCTCTGGTAGTGTTGCAGGTGCTCTGGTAGTGCTGCAGGTGCTCTGGTAGTGTTGCAGGTGCTCTGGTAGTGTTGCAGGTGCTCTGGTAGTGCTGCAGGTGCTCTGGTAGTGCTGCAGGTGCTCTGGTAGTGCTGCAGGTGCTCTGGTAGAGTTGCAGGTGCTCTGGTAGTGTTGCAGATGCTCTGGTAGTGTTGCAGGTGCTCTGGTAGTGTTGCAGATGCTCTGGTAGTGTTGCAGGTGCTCTGGTAGTGCTGCAGGTGCTCTGGTGGTGCTGCAGTTGCTCTGGTAGTGCTGCAGGTGCTCTGGTAGTGCTGCAGGTGCTCTGGTAGTGTTGCAGGTGCTCTGGTAGTGTTGCAGGTTCTCTGGTGGTGCTGCAGGTGCTCTGGTAGTGCTGCAGGTGCTCTGGTAGTGCTGCAGGTGCTCTGGTAGTGCTGCAGGTGCTCTGGTAGTGCTGCAGGTGCTCTGGTAGTGTTGCAGGTGCTCTGGTAGTGTTGCAGATGCTCTGGTAGTGTTGCAGGTGCTCTGGTAGTGCTGCAGGTGCTCTGGTGGTGCTGCAGGTGCTCTGGTAGTGCTGCAGGTGCTCTGGTAGTGTTGCAGGTGCTCTGGTAGTGTTGCAGGTGCTCTGGTAGTGCTGCAGGTGCTCTGGTAGTGTTGCAGGTGCTCTGGTAGTGCTGCAGGTTCTCTGGTGATGTTGCAGGTTCTCTGGTAGTGTTGCAGGTTCTCTGGTAGTGTTGCAGGTGCTCTGGTGATGTTGCAGGTGCTCTGGTGGTGTGGCAGGTGCTCTGGTGATGTTGCAGGTTCTCTGGTGATGTTGCAGGTTCTCTGGTAGTGCTGCAGGTTCTCTGGTAGTGTTGCAGGTGCTCTGGTAGTGTTGCAGGTTCTCTGGTAGTGTTGCAGGTGCTCTGGTGATGTTGCAGGTTCTCTGGTGATGTTGCAGGTTCTCTGGTAGTGCTGCAGGTTCTCTGGTAGTGTTGCAGGTGCTCTGGTAGTGTTGCAGGTGCTCTGGTAGTGTTGCAGGTGCTCTGGTAGTGTTGCAGGTGCTCTGGTAGTGTTGCAGGTGCTCTGGTAGTGTTGCAGGTTCTCTGGTAGTGTTGCAGGTTCTCTGGTGGTGTTGCAGGTTCTCTGGTGATGTTGCAGGTGCTCTGGTGATGTTGCAGGTTCTCTGGTGATGTTGCAGGTTCTCTGGTAGTGCTGCAGGTGCTCTGGTGGTGTTGCAGGTGCTCTGGTAGTGTTGCAGGTGCTCTGGTGATGTTGCAGGTTCTCTGGTGGTGTTGCAGGTGCTCTGGTAGTGCTGCAGGTGCTCTGGTGGTGTTGCAGGTGCTCTGGTGATGTTGCAGGTTCTCTGGTAGTGTTGCAGGTGCTCTGGTAGTGTTGCAGGTTCTCTGGTAGTGTTGCAGGTGCTCTGGTAGTGCTGCAGGTGCTCTGGTAGTGCTGCAGGTGCTCTGGTAGTGTTGCAGGTTCTCTGGTAGTGTTGCAGGTTCTCTGGTGATGTTGCAGGTTCTCTGGTAGTGCTGCAGGTTCTCTGGTAGTGTTGCAGGTGCTCTGGTAGTGTTGCAGGTGCTCTGGTAGTGTTGCAGGTGCTCTGGTAGTGTTGCAGGTGCTCTGGTAGTGTTGCAGGTGCTCTGGTAGTGTTGCAGGTTCTCTGGTAGTGTTGCAGGTTCTCTGGTGGTGTTGCAGGTTCTCTGGTGATGTTGCAGGTTCTCTGGTAGTGTTGCAGGTGCTCTGGTAGTGCTGCAGGTGCTCTGGTAGTGCTGCAGGTGCTCTGGTAGTGTTGCAGGTGCTCTGATAGTGCTGCAGGTGCTCTGGTGATGTTGCAGGTTCTCTGGTAGTGTTGCAGGTGCTCTGGTAGTGTTGCAGGTTCTCTGGTAGTGTTGCAGGTGCTCTGGTAGTGCTGCAGGTGCTCTGGTTGTGTTACAAAAATCCTTTCCTTGAACTTTGGATTTCACAAGTTTTTTCAGTTTTTGTCCACTAAGTGTCAGTCACTGTTGAATACCTTTGACACGTTGCAACATTTTGCGAGATCAATCACTATGGGGGCTCTAGTAACACTTCACAAACACTATTCACTGTTATGCAATTGCAGACACTACGTACGAAGATCGATCGTGACCCACTCCGCTGGTGGCACTGGTGTTGCCGCAAGAAATGATTCTTTTTATTTTGTTTATCTAACGCTATAAGAATTCACTGTAATATCACTGCGCTGCTGTACACTGCATGGGACCGAAGACTATGTTTTGGTCTCAATGACACTTAACTGTTCTGGGATACTGATGTTAATTCACCGACGCTCTCTGACACGAGTCTCACTCCACTGGCGACTGTGTTGTGGAACTGTGTTGTGGAACTGTATTTGTGTTTGCGTTATAGGTATTGTTATAATCGTGTTGTAGTTATATGTAGATATTAAGCTGAGACTTTTTGAACTTGTTGTGATTGAGACGTTAGGCCATATTGAAGATAAGGTTAGGCTTCATCGTCACATTTTCCGTGGAACATGATCCGCTGATTTTCTAAAATCCAGGTCCAATTATATTGCTGAAAGCACAAGTGCGGTTTCCAATCATGCCACTGTGACCTGGGTTCGAACCCAGGTCAGAGAACGGCAGGGCTGTGAACGTTTTCGGGACCGAAGGGACATGCTATGACGCTTTGGCTGGAAAATTCAGTAGCTCGTTAGTCCCACCCATACTGCTGTTTAGATAGTACTTCTGTGACTATGTGCTCTGTACTCCAAACATTGACGTGTCTGAGGAATTAGACGTCATAAGTACTAAGTATGTATGAGTACTATGCAATTAAATAGTAGAATTTTGAACAATTCTCTTCATGGAATCTGAAAAAAATGTAGCCAGAAACAAACTTAAATATTCCTAGGCTTACTATAGCTCACATGTGTACTATATATTAGGCCTCGGATAGCATATATCAGACCTAGGAAGCTTAGGTTAGGTTTAAGTGTTTTTTTTTAAACATATGTAGAAAATCGTTTTCCGGTTTGTCCGAGTTCAATAATACGGATTTCTACTTTCTAATTGGGTTGAGCGTCGATGTATGTACTATGGTCCTGATCCTTCCTGTAAGTACTATTAAAACAGATTAATGGTCTGCGTTAATCATTTTTCGGAGCTGCGTGGATTATGTCACACACAAAGCTGTCCCAATGTTGCCTAACAGTTTCCACTGTTCGCGGCGAGTCAAAGAAGTCAATGTCTCTGAATCCCCCCCCCCCCCATACCCTGCCCCCCCCCCCCCACCTCGCGCAACACAATTTTCCCCTTCCACGTGTATTTGGCAACTGAAATCTAGTTCAGGTGTTCGGGGTTGTTGCGTAATTCCTAGAGGAGAAACTGTTTCCAGCGCTTCTGTGAATCACAAATGTTTTGCATAGTATTGAGTGCTCTGAGCCTCTGGCGGCGACGCCTCTGTCACATGGTCCCGCAGCTCATTTGTTTTTCTCCCAATAAATACCAAAGCGAAAAAAAATAAGTGATAGCTTTGTTATGTTCAAGTCTCTTCCTGGTTTGTGACAGGCTTGGGAGGGAGGAGAGGAGGGAGTTTTATACGAGAGAGATATAAGCGTATATATCTGATATAACGTGATATCCCACTGCGACATTCAGGTGTATAAGGCCGCCTGAGTACACACCTGGCATGCCCGTTGCTTCGTCACTACAGGTATACGTTGTTGTTGTTGTTATTTAACATTCGCTACTTGGAACAAAAAGTTCCAAGTAGCACGGGCTATGGTGAGCCCGCAGTACAGGTATACATATCTGGCGTCCAAATGCACGGTAACTAAGGCATGGGGGCTAAGTGGTGTTTTTCTCTCGCAATGTATGTGAGGAAGAGTTACGGGCGGCGGTGAATTATTGAAGTGCGCATCATCTCTCGTGTGCCACCCTGGCGTACGGCGACGGGAATCGATGAGCACAAGGACGCCGGGATGGTGACTATGGCGGCTGCTGTTGACACGGGAAGTCTGCGTGACTGTCTATTGGGTGACTGTCCTTAGTGTGTTCTTGTGGCGTTAGTAGGCACAAGGTAAAACTTCTTTATCGCTTTCCTTCCTTCTGTCTGCCTGTCTGTCTGTCTGTCTGTCTGTCTGTCTGTCTGTCTGTCTGTCTGCCTGCCTGTCTGTCTGTCTGTCTGTCTGTCTGTCTGTCTGTCTGCCTGCCAGCCTGTCTGCCTGCCTGCCTGTCTGTCTGTCTGTCTGTCTGTCTGTCTGCCTGCCTGCCTGTCTGTCTGTCTGTCTGTCTGTCTGTCTGTCTGTCTGTCTGCCTGCCTGTCTGTCTGTCTGTCTGTCTGTCTGTCTGTCTGTCTGCCTGTCTGCCTGTCTGTCTGTCTGTCTGCCTGTCTGTCTGTCTGTCTGTCTGTCTGTCTGTCTGTCTGCCTGCCTGTCTGTCTGTCTGTCTGTCTGCCTGCCTGTCTGTCTGTCTGTCTGCCTGTCTGTCTGTCTGTCTGCCTGCCTGTCTGTCTGTCTGTCTGTCTGTCTGTCTGTCTGTCTGTCTGTCTGTCTGTCTGTCTGTCTGTCTCTCTCTCTCTCTCTCTCTCTCTCTCTCTCTCTACCTATGGGTAAAGTGATGATTCGGTCGGAATGTGAGCGTTAATATATGTTGTGAGTGTTAAATACACCTGCCAAAGGGTTTAACACCTGCCAAAGGTCATGCCGCACCTGTCAAAGAGTTCAAAAGATCTGTCTAATGGTGTAACACTTGTCAAAGGTCATGCCACACCTGTCAAAGAGTTCAAAAGATCTGTCAAAGGGTTTAACACTTGTCAAAGGTCATGCCACACCTGTCAAAGAGTTCAAAAGATCTGTCTAATGGTGTAACACTTGTCAAAAGTCATGCCACACCTGTCAAAGAGTTCAAAAGATCTTTCAAAGGGTTTAACACTTGTCAAAGGTCATGCCACACCTGTCAAAGAGTTCAAAAGATCTGTCAAAGGGTTTAACACACTTATCCAAGAGTTGTGACGTTCTTGTATGAAGACTTAACATTGTGACTTTAATAAAAATATATGTTCTGAACACCGCGACCAATTATTTAAAATAATTTATATAAATCTGTGTAACTATGAAATTTGTTTGTCTTGTTTGAGCCCTTGAGTTTTTGCGGTTCTGCTCGGCTGTGAATTTGTGAGACTCTGAACTGATTTGTTTATAAGACTGTTAGCTTTTTAGTCTATATGTTAATATGTAAAATTTGGAGTCTGAATTTGGGAGTCTGTGAGTTTGTGAGTTTGTAAGTATGTGAGTTTGTTGGTCGGTGAGTCGTTAGGTCTTTGATTATGTTAGTCTGGCGTGTGTTTGTCTGTGCGTCTGTCACTGTGTGAGAATTGGTATCTATTCAGCGCCTGAAAAACATTTTTTTTTTTTTGAGTTCAGAAAAAATTAACAATTAATTTGCAATTACATACGCTAGTGCAAATTAGATTTTTGCACTTGTTAGACAAAAGGACAAATCACCGTGTTGAGAATTGTCTTTATAGGAATTTCTTTGAAATCAGGTTCAACGTGTCAATTAAGGTCAGCTGAATGTTACATAGAGCACTTTAACCAGAGCTGGTGAAGAGGACAATCTGAGTAGTAAAACTGTCTGGATCTGATTGTTTATTTGGCATTATATGGGTCGATCCTGTGCCACCAGGCTTCTCCTGCACATCATCCCACACCCTCCCAGGTCTCTCCTACACCTTCCCAGGTCTCTCCCACACCCTCCCAGGTCTCTCCCACACCCTCCCAGGTCTCTCCCACACTGTCGTTAACACAGTAAACATCGTCTCTACACACTGTTGTCAACACATTAAACATCTTCACTACACACTGTTGTCAACACAGTAAACATCTTCACTACACACTGTTGTCATCACAGTAAACATCTTCTCACCATACCCATACCCACCCACGCGTATTAATACTATATCACCATATTACCTTATCACACTGTAAAAAAAAATCACTATACAATATTACTGTAATCTAAAGGCTAATTTACCCAAAATGAAGATCTGTTATCTTAACATTCGTTTTAAATGTAAATATCTGGATGTGCTTTTTTTATTAACACATTTAGGTACACCTCATCTGCATTTATTTTTATTAATACATTAGGTACATGTGCATTTGGTCAGCTGCCCTAGACTATATGAAGGGGGAGTACAGTGTCAAAAAGCTAGCTACGTGATGTTAAAAAATACCGATCACACAGGATGTTTAGTCATACTGAGAAATGTGATAAGTAGTCTGCACTGGCAGACTCTAGAAGCATTATGAGGATATCATCAACACAAGAGTGAATAAGGCAGCAGTGATACTAAAAGTCCCCATCTCGCAGGATGGTTAGTCATACAGGCCACATGTTCAGTAGCCTGCACTGGCAAATTTTGTGTGCAATATGAGGTAAGGTGCTGCATTTAATGTATAAATTAATGTAGAACACTACGGACATTTCGTTGCATATTTCATATATCTACCGACCTCGTTAAAGAGATGCAGAAGCCGATTCACCTTTGAGGGGAGGATTGGAGTTGACCCTGACCACTCTTTTCGACTCCTGAATGAAACCATCAACCACTATGCAAAGACGTGTGAGGCTAGCCGCATGCATCTGGTTTCCATTCTTCCACACACAAACTATCTCTATTTATAGATAGATCGATTATCAAGCGAACTTTGGGTCTCTCTCTCTCTCTCTCTCTCTCTCTCTCTCTCTCTCTCTCTCCTCTCTCTCTCTCTCTCTCTCTCTCTCTCTCTCTCTCTCTCTCTCCCTCTCCCTCTCCCTCTCCCCCTCCCTCTCTCGCTCTCTCTCTCTCTCTCTCTCTCTTTCCCTCTCTCTCTCTCTCTTTCTCTCTCTCGCTCCCTCTCTCTCTCGCTCCCTCTCTCCCTCAAATTCACCCTCCCTTTCACGCTCTCTGCCGTTCTCTCTCCCTCTAACAGTCCTGTTCTATCACATCTCCCAGAGGGAGGAGACATGTTTGAATCACTGAATCACCATTCAATCAATATTTTATACGCGGAATCGTCGTCATCAACGTTACTAATGTTGGTAACAGCCGAGAAATATGTTGGTAAACATTCTACGGCTCGTCACACACACACACACATACTTCTGACTTCATAAGTGACGTTGTATGTCGCAATAGGAGCCACTCTTACTTAAGGGGGTAAACCCCAACCACCCTCTGACACTCGCCGTACAGTCCTAATTTACCATGGAACATTGTGTGAAGCTAACCGCTACCGTCTGGCACCTCAGTCAATCACACGGACAAACAAACAAACACCCGTTTTCTTTGAGAGGAAGAGAAAGGTTTATCTTTACAGCCTCCGTCAACCATTTTGTGGAAGCCATTATAAAAATAAGCATTTACATTCGCTAGAGGAGCTACTTGAGAGGTAAGTCTGGAGGAATTAGTGGGGCTTTGAAGGTCAGTCTGGAGGAATAGTGGGGGCTTTGAAGGTCAGTCTGGAGGAATAGTGGGGGCTTTGAAGGTCAGTCTGGAGGAATAGTGGGGGCTTTGAAGGTCAGTCTGGAGGAATAGTGGGGGCTTTGAAGGTCAGTCTGAAAAATTAGTGGTAATCAAGTGCAAGCTCTCATCATTAGTGGAGCTTAAAAGATCATTTTGGAACGTTAGTTGAACTTTGTGAAATCAGTCTGGCGGGACAACTAGACCATTGGCATCCTCCGATAATCGTTGAGCTTAGAAGGAATAATAGGAGCTCATCTTAAATAAGTTTTCTTCATCTTAACTATTCACTTAACGAGCAGCCATAACCAGGGAATTCTTTTAAACAGTATTATTGACCATCCTAAAAAAATACAGATAAAACGAAAATTTGTCAATTGAAGTTCGCGAAAAATAGAAAACTTGCGCCAAGAAAGAGTCATTTCTCCCGAGATGAGTGAAGAAGGGCAGAGGTGCGCCGTGTGTGCGGAGGTCCGTCCTCCGGAGGTAGTTCCCTCCCTCAGGGTTACAGGCGCTCGTCTGCAGCTAATTACCTCTTGAAATTGTTCCCGGGTGCCAAGGACTCCTAGGAGGTCCTACGACATGCCCTTGAGCCCCAGGAGAGAGAGTGAGAGAGAGAGTGAGAGAGAGAGAGAGAGAGTGAGAGAGAGAGAGAGAGAGAGAGAGAGAGAGAGAGAGAGAGAGAGAGAGAGAGAGAGAGAGAGAGAGAGAGAGAGAGAGAGAGAGAGAGAGAGAGTGAGAGTGAGAGTGAGAGAAAGAGCGAGAGAGAGAAAGAGAGAGAGAGAGAGAGAGAGAGAGAGAGAGAGAGAGAGAGAGAGAGAGAGAGAGAGAGAGAGAGAGACAGAGAGAGAGAGATGGGTCGTTTAAATGCTATTGGATGAGTAGTAATAATGACACGGAGGAGGAGGATTGGGAGGAAGAAAAGATTGACACACTGTGTGCACTCCAGTGTATATGTGCACTCCAGATTCTTGATGCGCAACAGCATCTTTGTGCACACTAGTGTCTAGATGAACTTCACCTTCTTGGTGCACGCCACTCTGCGTACCTCAGCCTTTTGATGAACTGAATCTTGGTGGACATAAGTGTCGTGGTGCATGCCAGCGTCTTCGACCGATTTAGTGCATTCTGGCTTCCTTGTGCACGCTAATATATTGGTGCACACCTGTGCACGTCTGCATCTTAATGCAAGAAGGCACTATGGTCTACAACAGCCTCTAGGGCGATTTTTATATACATTATTGTAATAGCGGCATTTTTGTTTAGGTGAGGTTGGCATGTTAGTTTTGATGATATACACAACTTTATGTCATTTGTTTTATGTTCATTGTATCACTTAAGCCCAGTTCGCTATTGGCTATAAGAGCAAGAGGAACACTTACATTATCAAGAAAATCTCAACTAATTCGTGAATGAGACGAATATCATGTGAGCCTGTACACTGCCACTTGCGGAACGGTGCTCACAACAATCACAATATGTTGGCAAGACAATAACATTTCGAAGGTGTCTGACAATACACAACCAGCAAAGCTGGAGTAATTAAAGATCATATCGTATTTACACACGACCAGAACATCACCAAAGATTTACTGATCAACAACACCGAAATGCACCAATGCAATAGAAGGCTGGACATAGCCGAAGCACTACATGTTAAATACTCTCATGAAAACATTAACTCTTTGTTTATACTTAGATACACCTTACCATCATAGGTTTACCATCACGATACCCTACCACAGTACCCCTAGTTTACCATCACACAACCCCACCACAGTACCCTCAGTTTACCATCACACTACCCCACCACAGTACCCTCAGTTTACCATCACACAACCCCACCACAGTACCCTCAGTTTACCATCACACAACCCCACCACAGTACCCTCAGTTTACCCAGATTTACCTTCACATCCAACAATCATTATAATTACCATAAATATCACCAAGGTTTTCATCATTAACACGTCCTTCAGTGCTCCTAATAACGTCTATTACTGCCAGCCCTGACCATCAGCTCCGCCAATCGCTTCGTCGAGCTCATTTACTCACAATATTATCAACCTCATCATCATCAATTTTGAGAGTATTCTAATCACCATCACCATTACCATCAGTATTATTACAATGTACAGCCTTCTCTGGCATAGTTATTGTGCTTCTGTGATGCCACAATGATTACGATCCTGCCTTCATCTCGTTGAAACAGTGATGCTGAGATATGGGTGAGACGCTCGCTCCAACTCTCATACGATTAATTTTTTTTTCCCTAAGATTTCCTCAATCATCGTGAATAACATATCAAGTTTTTGGTATATAAGAATATATAATTTCCAGGAGAAAGCTATAAATAACACTATAGAATTTGGGGTTACCACTTAGAACACTATATAGCAGTAGGATATACCACGAGGACCACTACTTAGCACTTGGATATATACCACTTGGAAGAGATCGAGTGTTGGATCTATGCGAGATTTAAACAACTTGGAAAAACTAGATTTTCCGTCGTGAATGTAAAGCCGTAGAAACAACTGCTGTCACAATGATCTAGCAGCTAAGATAACGGGCGGCTGTGAAACAATTGGTGCTGACACAATGATCTAGCAGCTAAGATAACGGGCGGCTGTGAAACAATTGGTGCTGACACAATCATCTAGCAGCTAAGATAACGGGCGGCTGTGAAACAAGTGATACAGCAACCACTTTTAGTGTCTTTAACCTCTCTCAAAAAGTATCGCGATATTTACCTCTTCGCTGGCTCACCTAACCATCTATAATTTCCATTTCTCCTCTCCTCCTCGTTCTAAAAAAATTGTCTTTCCCCCCTTTCCCTTATTTGTCTTTCCTTTCCTCTCATGCTATCTCCGAAACCTTTCCTCTTTTTCCTCCTCTTTTCTGCACAGCCCTTAAAATAAAAAAAAATTAAAGAAGAGAAGGTCCCTTCGTAATTGGACGTGTGTGTGTGTGTCTGCCACAGTCGGCCATCAGTTCATTTCCTCGTTGTCTGTCATTAGTCGAGGCTTTAGGGCCTGGCTCTTTCATCTGGCAAGTTTTCAGGGACCATCTTCTTTCATGTGATATTTTTAGCAGGTCTGGCCTGCTAGCTGCTGCCATTAGCGAGTTGCCGTAAACACCTCGTTATTTCCAGACGGTGATGCGGATTACAAGACCCGTCCGCAGGGTCGAGGTCTTAACACCTGCTTGATATGAGAAAATTAGATATATTCAACTGACAGAGATAGGAACAGACGTGAGATAAATTGATAGACAGGCAGATAGCCAGTTAAGGAGATGAAACTAAAAGAATGAACAGAGAAATACTAATCAAACATGTATATAGACAGACAGACAGAAATTTAAACAGAACTATAAACACACAACCAGACAGTCATGCAGGTAAATTGACAGACAAATAGAAAACAATAGCCCGAATAACATGGACAAAAAATATGATACTAAAACCCTAAGAAATTTCCCAGGTCTCTTGACTGAAATGATACGAATAAATATTTCCAGAGACACGAGAGAGGCGGCCTATACCGACCAGGCTATACGAGAGAGGCGGCCTATACCGCCCAGGCTGTACGAGAGAAGCGGTATATACCGCCCATGCTATACGAGAGAGGCGGCCTATACCGCCCATGCTATACGAGAGAGGCGGCCTATACAGCCCAGGCTATACGAGAGAGGTGGCCTATACCGCCCATGCTATACGAGAGAGGCGGCCTATACCGACCAGGCTATACGAGAGAGGCGGCCTATACAGCCCAGGCTATACGAGAGAGGCGGCCTATACCGCCCAGGCTATACGAGTACGGCGGGAAATCTACATAACGCCCTGGAACTGGCGGAGCCGAGACTCGCATCGCGAAGGAAGAGGAAAGTGGAAAGGACAATGTTATTATATCTGCCTTCCACGAACCATATGCAGGGAAGGGGGAGAGGGAGAGGAGTAAGGAATAATATTACGCCCGATTTCCTCGAATCAAAGAGGAAAGTGGAGGAGGGGGGGGGGAGGGTAAGAAGATGGAGAAGAGGGAGGAGCAAGATTTTATCCAAACTTCCAGACAAATGGCTCGTCTTCATTGTTCAGCTACTTCTGTTCTTCCTCTTCATCTTACGATTTCTTCTTTTCCTTTTCTAATGCTTCCTGCTCTTTCTCCTCCTCCTTCTCCTCCTCCTTATCCTCTTTCTCTTCCTGTTCCTCCTGGACTGATTAGGAGGATGATGCCACTTTATTCTTCTTGAGAGGCCAGGACGGCCCTGGTGGCACCCCCACGCTCAGAACCTCTCGTCTCAGAGCTGTAATATTTGTTCATTATTTAATATATTGTTTACGTCTGTGAGGCTGGAGAGTCAATTTAAATATTTTTTGTGTAGTATATGTTTGCAAAGCTTAGTTTTGTTTCTAAACAAGGTCTCGGTCTCTCTCTCTCTCTCTCTCTCGGTCTCTCGGTCTCTCTCTCTCTCTCGGTCTCTCGGTCTCTCTCTCGGTCTCTCTCTCTCTCTCTCGGTCTCTCTCTCTCTCTCTCTCTATCTCTATCTCTGTCTCTGTCTCTGTCTGTCTCTGTCTCTCTGTCTCTCTCTCTCTCTCTGTCTCTGTCTCTGTCTCTCTCTCTCTCTCTCTCTCTCTCTCTCTCTCTCTCTCTCTCTGTCTCTCTCTCTCTCTCTCTTTGTCTCTGTCTCTGTCTCTCTCTCTCTCTCTCTCTCTCTCTCTCTCTCTCTCTCTCTCTCTCTCTCTCTCTCTCTCTCTCTCTCTTTGTCTCTGTCTCTGTCTCTCTCTCTCTCTCTCTCTCTCTCTCTGTCTCTGTCTGTCTGTCTCTCTCTCTCTCTCTCTCTCTCTCTCTCTCTCTCTCTCTCTCTCTCTCTCTCTCTCTCTCTCTCTCTCTTCTTGACGTATGAAAACTCACAGGATATCGGTGAGAGCATGGAGCCAAGTGCCCCAGGACAGTTCTGGTATATCACTCCTGAATACTTTTATTATGTATGCCAAAAATAAAATAAGAGTATAACAAAGCACTTCGTGTGCAAGCAGTTTGACAAAATCTCCAGCACGTCAAACAGAATATAGTGCTACGGTAAAAATTAAACCCCAACGCCATAGATAAAAAACAAATGAAAGCATCTGCATTTTGGAAAATTAAAACACAAGATAAAACCAAACATTGAACATCACGCGGAATTAAAACGGCAGTAAAACCAGGTTTCAACAGCCGATGTGTAATTCTGGCTGTGGTAAGAGTGGTTGAGCCGGGTGATGCCACCACAACAGCTGGTGGCACCTTGTGTAATGTTACTCTCTGTCTGGCTCTCTCTCTCTGTCTCTCTTTCACTCTCTCTCTCTCTCTCTCTCTCTCTCTCTCTCTCTCTCTCTCTCTCTCTCTCTCTCTCTCTCTCTCTCTCTCTCTCTTTCTCTTTCTCTTTCTCTTTGCCTTTCTCGTTCGTTATGTGTGTCTTTCTATGTCGTTTTAAGTTTCTGAATTTAACTTTTCCTTTCGCTGCTTCCTTTCTTTCTTTTACTCATAAATTTTTACCCACTTTGGTAATCTATTTTATTATTTTGTCTATCTCACTGTCCCCTTTCGCTGTTATTATTTCCTTTTCTCCCTCAGTAGTTGTGGCTTAACCAGCTTGTCCAGAACACTCACGTTTCTTTGTTTCATTTAAGGCATTGTATGAGCTGACGAAGATACAATGGCAAATCATTTAAATAATTCTTATCATCCACATCAGGATATTATTCTTCCTTTCTCGTCAAAGCAAAGAGGCAAGTTCTGGACATGTGAACATGGCCTCTGTGTCAGAGAAAACTTTTAAGGCATTGTTTTTCCACTAATAAAATTTATAACTTACTATACTTTTGTAGACGTCTATAAAAGTATTAACTTTGTATTTCTTAAATGCCTTTCGAGACATTTGTTTGTGTTTCGAAGAACAAAGAAGCAGCGAAGAACTTATGTATCATCAAGAAGGTTTGGGACGTGGACAGCTTCTTTCTACTTTATGTTTATTAAATGGCCTCGTTGCTCTGGACGAATGCCACCGTTACCAAGCTCAATAGTAGTAGGCATCCATCGGTCTCAGGAGACTATGGAGTTGCGCTCTGGTTGTCGGTCTGGAGTGGCCTCTCCAGGGCGCAAAGCCAGGGTAAGTTGATACGGGAAAGGAAACCGAGATGGGGTAACGCAATATTATGTATTGCGTTACCTAGCGTAATACATAACCAGTATTAACGACTGTGCACTGTGTGTGCAACAGGCCAAAGAAAAAGTAAGGCTCCCTGGTAGTGTATAAGACATGAATTCTATGTATTAATTTGTGGTAATTATACTCAATATCTGGCTAGATATACAAAAGAAAATAAGAAAAGAAATTTAATTATCAAAATAATGCTCTTTTCATCAGCTCTATTTATGGGTTATAGTCTACATGCACCATATTTGTATGTTGGTGTCTACGCATCACATACTTATGTTGGTGGCTATGCACAACATGCATATGTTGATGTCTATGCACCATATACGTATGTTGGTTTCTATGCACCACATACGTATGTTGGTGTCTCTGCACCGCATGCATATGTTGGTGTCCATGGACCACATACGTATGTTGGTGTTTCTGCACCACATGCATATGTTTGGTGTCTATACACCACATGCGTATGTTGGTGTCTCTACATCACATACGTATGTTGATGTGTCTGCATCACATGCGTATGTTGGTGTCTATGCATCACATACGTATGTTGGTGGCTATGCACCACATGCATATGTTGGTGTCTTTGCTCCACATGCGTTTGTTGGTGTCTGCGCACCATATGAATATGTTGCTGTTTATTCACCACATGCGTATGTTGCTGTCTATGCCTGACGTGCGTATCTTGCTGTATATACACAGCATGCGTATGCTAGTGTACATGCACCACATGCGCATATTGGTGTCTATGCACCACATGCGTCTGTTATTGCACAGCAGAGATTTAATTTGTATTTAAATCAGCAAGGGGTGTCCCGGTGCTGGTGGTCCAACAGGCTCACAGACTATCAGGCTCATAGACTATCAGGCTCACAGACAATCAGGTACACAAACTATCAGGTTCATAGACTCTCAGGCTCACAGACTATCAGGCTCTCAGACTATCAGGCTCACAGACTATCAGGCTCACAGACTATCAGGTTCATAGACTCTCAGGCTCACAGACTATCAGGCTCACAGATTATCAGGCTCACAGACTATCAGGTTCACAGACTATCAGGTTCATAGACTTTCAGGCTCACAGACTATCAGGCTCTCAGACTATCAGGCTCACAGACTATCAGGTTCATAGACTCCCAGGCTCACAGACTATCAGGCTCACATACTATCAGGCACACAGACTATCTGCCTCAAAGATAATCAGCTTCACAGACAATCAGGTTCACAGACGATCAGGCTCACAGACTATCAGGCTCACAGACTATCGGGCACACAGACTATCTGGCTGAAAGACACTCAGATTCACAGACTATTAGGCTCAGAGACTATCAGGCTCACAGACTATCCTGCTCGCGCTTTCTCCTCATAGTTCCTTGAATGTATTTGTAAGCACTCCATGTATGTATTTGACTACGCTCAATATTTGTATTTGTTCACGCTTAACGTATTATGCTAATTATTGGTATTTTCTGCACGTCCATTGCATATATGTTTACCGCATTATATTTGCTTCCTACTGTTGCATGTATACAGTTTATACACTTGGCATGTATTTGCATGGAAATTCTGGCAGTGAATCATGAAACGCCTCAAATAGCTGGCACTAAGTAAAGCTGAGAAGGGAGGCCTGGAGATGACATCTGCCTCCGAGTGTAGAGAAGTAACCATCTATTGTCTTGAAGAGATTTAACCGGTTTAAGCGTAAGTGCACTAAGCACTAAGCACTAAGTGCGTTTAGCACTAAGACAAAATATAATACTTTATTTTTTCCCTTCTGGCTTTGTCTTTCTCTCAGTGATTCGGGGATTTAAATAAAGAATTGACGCCGTTTTGATTCTTTGGTTCCCGCGGTTTGGAGGGAATCTACTCCCTCGATCTGCTCTCCTTAGATGGTCATGTTGACACCTTTGTGTCAGTCTTCACTTGTCTACTGCAAACCTATGCACAGGGGAATGTACATGTATTTATTTTCTTACCCTCCGCCTTATGTTAAGAAAATTATCTCGTTTCCATCTTTCTCTTAGAGCCGTACGCACCAGTGACCCTCTTTTTCTTTATTTTAAAACGTCATTTCATTACAAGTCTTTCTTTTGGCACGGTTATCTCTTAAATTCTATCAACTGTCTATTCTAAAGGTAAGTAAAAATTTCATGGTTTTCCAAAAAAAAAAAAATCCAACAAGACAAACATCGCCTCTGGCTGTCTCTTCACATCTGACCTTAAAAATTGGACCAATACCCTTCGTCCTCTTGATATAAGACTCGCCTTGCGAAAAACTAACACACTTCGTAGTAATATGGTTCAAACTTCTCCTACTGTTTCCAATGCTGCTGGTATGTACTAAATTTCCTATTTGTTTTCTCCTCTTCAATATTTTTGTGAAATTTTTTGAATACTAAATAACTGACAATAAACAACCCGAATGAATTTGTAAATTTGCAGGCACAAACAAATGCTCTCATCTGTCATGTTAGGGGTTCAAATCATCCTTTAGATTGGTCTTCTAAATAATGTTTCCTGACTCTATTCTTCACAAACACCATCTGCTCCAATTGGCTCTCAAGCATAACATGTCCAACATGACCTTCAGTCATGGCTGTGTTGCTGTCGACTCTTGCCTCTTTCTCTCAGTACTAATTTAAATGTTTTAATCTTCATAATAAACGGGCTGACTTAGCTTCAGCCCGTTTAGGCTGTCTTTTCTTACTTTCTCTTATGAAGGAATGCATATTTCTTTGCCTTACCGTTTCTTTTCACCTTGTTCTCTTCATCGTTTGACTTATTGCAGTTTGATCTTTACTCCATCTTATTCCTGTACCTCTACTTTATTTTTTTACTTCCATCTTTTCCTGTATTTCTACCTGATTCTTTACTTAAATTTTTATTTCATGCATCTACTTTAACCACACACTTTTACCTTATTTCTATAATTCACCTTAATTCTAATTTCCTCTCATACCTCAACCTTATACCTATACTTCTACCTTATCTTTCTCCTCATTTTCTTTCCATATAAATTGTCCTTCTCTCCCACTCTTTTTCAGTAGAGTGCTTGATAATGGTTAAGGACTGATGAACCGTCTTCAGATCATATATTCTCTATTGTGTAGTTTGGGTGTATCGTCTTCAAGCACGTTATTATGACGTGCTGTCTAAATAATTAGTGTATTTGCGTCATTTTGAAGTAATTGCTTTAGTTTAGAGTGATTGGTGTGCCTGGCGTTATGAAACAGCACTCGCAGATGTGCCTGTAGTCATCGAACCGCTGTGTCCCGAGCCGCAAATCTGTTATGCTTCGGACCGTCGAACAGTTGTTTCTGCGCCCGAGAAAGAGTAGTTGCAGGAGCCGATGAACTGTTGTTGCTAGAGTTAGAGAATAACTATATCTGGAGCCGTGGAATAACTGTATCTGGAGCTGGTGGACAACTGTGCCTGAGCCACGGGACAGCTGTCCATGAGCCACGGGACAGCTGTCCCTGAGCAGCGGATGAGCCGTTGCTGGAGACGTGGAACAGCTGTGCCTAAAGCTATGAAACAGCTTTGCCTGAATCTGTGGAACATCTGTGCCTGGAGCGGCGGAACATCTGTGCTTGGAGCCGTGGAACAGGTGTGCCTGGAGCCGTGGAACAGGTGTGCCTGGAGTCGTGGAACATCTGTGCCTGGAGCCGCGGAACATCTGTGCCTGGAGCCGTGGAACATCTGTGCCTGGAGCCGCGGAACATCTGTGCCTGGATCCGCGCACTTGCGTCATTATCCTGAGTGTTGGTAATTACCTTCACTTTAAAGTTATTGCCCCAACCTGTTGCTCCTCCTCGGGGCTTTTGCTGTCGCTTATCGAAGCCGTTTAGGGCGTGGCATGAGGAACGCGACATGAAACTAAGACTTGGGAAAGTAGAGACAGTAGAGGAAGAGAGAGAGATGACTTGGGTGAGGATAGTGAAGAGAGAAGATAAGATAATGAAATGATCAAGAGAATATGGAACTGCAAGGAAAAATCGAGGCCATTAAGGAGAGAGAGAGAGAGAGAGAGAGAGAGAGAGAGAGAGAGAGAGAGAGAGAGAGAGAGAGAGAGAGAGAGAGAGAGAGAGAGAGAAAGAGAGAGGGAGAAAAATAGTAGAGGTGCGAACAAAATAGGGGAAGTAAACATTGGGAATAGCAAAGGTTGATAGATTCGTGTATTAAATCCTAATTCTTTAACTTAAGATAAACAGCGATACCATGGCTCAGAAAATGTCACGAATGACGTACTCAATAAACAAGTAAAAGAAAATAAGAAAGGCAAGATTTGTAAACATAAGTAAACACTGTTTGTAAACTTTAAAAGACGCTAAAGTATATTTTATTAGGCACGAAAGTAAACTCTAATACAAAATGCTGTAAACACGTATAGACACTGATTTAAACATTAATATGCACTACTGTAGACCTATATTAGACTACAGGAACAAATTAATAGAGATCAGAGTAGTACATATGTATATGCAATAATGTATACACTAATAGGCACTAAAGTAAACATTAGCAGGCACTAATTTATTCACTAAAAGACACCATCAAAACCAATAGACAATAATGTACAATAATATATAAATACTAGTTTAAACACTATTATTCATTAATGTTAACAATGTTATTCACTAGTTGAAAAATTATTAGCAATTAATGAAAACATCAATATACACTAATCTGATTATTGGTCAGCACTAATGCAAACATTAATAGACCCGGGAGCAATGAAGGTTACCTTATTTGGTAACGTATATCTTTTAGATAATATATATATATATATATATATATATATATATATATATATATATATATATATATATATATATATATATATATGCGGAAAATCCACAGAGAAATATGAAATGAGGTGAACGTTTCGGCTTGTTAAAGCCTTTGTCAACACCAGACTGACTGGTGTTTGAGAAAGTCTGGTGTTGACAAAGGCTTTAACAAGCCGAAACGTTCACCTCATTTCATATTTCTCTGTGGATTTTCCGCATAAAATGATCAGTGTTTTGTGATCGTCAATTGCATATATATATATATATATATATATATATATATATATATATATATATATATATATATATATATATATATATATATATATAAATATATATATATATATATATTTCCGTGAAAACACGGAAATCATATCGATAGATACAGCGATAGCAGGCGGCTTGATATCTGCGAGGCACTACACATTAAGAAGTCGACACCAGCAATCAACAGCCACTTGATGCACAACTATATTCTACCCACTTCAAGACTCCGTACCAATATAGAAGCATCAAGAAATATGGGTCAATAGGCCCTTTGCAGTTACTTCCATCCTTCCCTTTAACTTAAATAATATTATACCCATTGTTTCGTGTTCTGTCTTGTGTTGAAAGTTTGTTTTCACCTCATCCAAAACTGTTGTAACATATCACCTTACCCAAATGCAGGTATAAAATCAAAGCTGTTTAAATTCTGTTTAGTGTTTGCAAGTTATAGTTGTGTGTGTGTGTAAACTAAAGTCTTTGAAAATGTAATAGGTTATTACGAAACTTGTTCATGTATCGCGTCAGACTAGAAATAAAAATGAATTTTGGAGAATTGATTTTTCATTTACCATCAACATTGAAAATAAATATAAGAAATATTGAGAAAATTCGTGTTAAAATTATTAATCTTACTTTTTCGGTCATATTTAATAATATATGTCTACAGGAAAGACTGCTACCAAAATATACTAATTATATATATATATATATATATATATATATATATATATATATATATATATATATATATATATATATATATATATATTACAAATTCTCGATAACTCCTTCAAGGTTTCCAATGTGTAGAAATATATTTACAAGTCTAGACATAACACTGCCTTCCAAGATGCCGCCCGATGACATGTACGTTTACGTGGCATTAGTAACGAATAGTGATTAGTGCATCACTTATAACGAGGCATTAACGTCGAAGTTCAGCGACTCACACACCAATCTCGAGGCGCGTTAGTGGCCAAACTCTCTCACTAATGTAAACAGAGAGTGAGAGTTATAGAGCATTATCTCGACCATAACTATTTTACACACATAATCTGCAGACGAAAGGTGGAAAATCTACAGAAACACAAAGGAGGTAAATGCTAATGAGGTGAGGGGGGAGGGGGTGACCTCAATAGCACTATTCTGGCCCGAAATTCTGTTTGGTCATGCACGTTGCGTTTCCTTGAGGCACTGTTTTGCCCCGAGGGCTGACCCTCAGGTCGTCCTCGTCACGTTCTCATGCGGAACGACAGACGGCCGTCGTTCTCAAGCTTGATTTGGCCGTGGACGACACGCTCTCGTGACTCACCGGTTGATGAACGTCGCTGCCACACAAACCCCCTGTCACTCACAACCCTCCACGATCACAACCTACCACGATCACAACCTACGACGATCACAACCAACCACGATCACAACCTACCACGATCACAACCCACCACGATCACAGCCCACCACGATGACAACCCACCACGATCACAACCCACCACGATCACAATTCATCTCAAACCAAACCGAACTCGATCACAACCTACCACCCCCAACACAACCCTCTTCAATAACAAACCACCTCGAAAACAACCCAGCAAGATCATAATCCCCCTCCAACACGACCCACCTCGATTGACCAGCCTCAGTCACAACCCCCCCCCTCCTCGGTCACAACCCCCCGCCCTCGGTCACAACCCCCCCCCCTCGGTCACAACCTACACCTGATCCATACCAAAGAACCAAAGGACACCGTGATCACAGTGCCACCCCCCCCCCCCACTATGTGTCCCCTACCTCCCCCACATATATCATTAATACAAGACATGCACAGCCGCCACACGTCACTACGTAAGCCACACCCATCTACGCACCACCATACATCAACACACACGTCACTACGTAAGCCACACCCATCTACGCACCACCATACATCAACACACAACACTCTTTGGGACCAAAGAGCCAGGGGCCAGATTCACGAAAGCACTTACGCCAGCACTTACGAACCTGTACATCTTTTCTCAATCTTTGGCGGCTTTGTTTACAATTATTAAACAGTTAATGAGCTCCGAAGCACCAGGAGGCTGTTTATAACAATAACAACAGTTGATTGGCAAGTTTTCGTACTTGTAAACTGTTTAATAAATATAACCAAAGCCGTCAAATATTGATGAAAGATGTACACGTTCGTAAGTGCTTGCATAAGTGCTTTCGTGAATCAGGACCCAGAGCTCAACCTCCGCAAGCACAAATAGGTGAGTACATACCGTCATACAGCACCGCGCACCCCAACCCAACACCACACACAACCGTGCACCACCACTCACCACCATACACCATCAAACATCACCACACACCACCAGACATCACTACACGCTACCACACATTACCATACACGGTCATTCACCACCATACACAACCACCATACACTACCCCACGCAATGATCCAACATCACTCACATCCATCAACCACCACTTACAACCAGGTACCACCTCTTACCGCCATGTACCACACCTAACCGTGCACCATCAATTATAATCATGCATCACCATATAAACCGTGCACCATCACTCACAGCAATGCGTCACTACTCACAATCTTCGGCCAGCAAACATAGCCATGAATTTCCACAAACAGCCATGCATATCCTCATAGAACCTTGCTCCATCACACACAACCCAACCCATCCTCCGAATTGACAGTACGGTTTAATACTTTGTGTAATAAGTATATTTCCTTACTGTCATACATAGTACATAATTGCACTTATGGGGCTGTTACAATTACCTCCACATATATTCTCCTCGTTTTCTGTTCAGACACTCAGAATTTTAGGATGAAGTTTTCAAGATTAACGCACTGTAAACAAGTTTTAAATATCAAGAACTTCTTTTTCAATTTTATTAAACAATAGAGATTTTATACAAAATTTGAAAATATCCTGTTACTTTACAATTTATTGATATATTTTAGTTTTGTTTTATTAGTTTTATAAAATTGTAATATCAATATAGCTATAGGTTAAGTACTAATTGTAATTAAGAACCAATAAAACGTTTGTCTTCAAACACTAAGAAGGTTAAGTTAGGTCATGGTTTTCTATTCAGCTAAACTCAAATATTTAAGATATATTTGACAGTACGGTCCAATACTAAGTGAAAATAAGTACAATTCCAGACTGCTATGAATAGTAAATAATTGCACTTACTTGTGCTATTACATTTACCTCCCCATTTTTGAAGGACGGGCTGCACAACCACACACTCAACCCGACAACCATGCACAACTATACACAACTTTTACAAAAACATACACAAACACACTTTTATTCATTCGTAATATTCTGCATTAAATACTACACATAACGTTGGACAAAATCCTCACTAAACCAAAACAGCCACAAAGAGTATTACTAATACTGATTCTTAAAACCAGGGGAAAAATTGCTTCCCAGTAGCCCGTCCTCGTAAACAAAGAACAAAGTTCATTCCATGCACGCACCAAACCCAATGTTTAAGAATGAAAAACGGTTTACACACGACTCACAACTCATGACGTTCGAACACTTCCGGAACAAGTGCGTCACAGACGAATTTTGTTCGAACCACAACGCTATAAATGCTTCACGCATGTACTACAAATACAAATAATCGCCAACAGAACCTAAACACCTAACCTAACCTAACCTATGCCTATATATGCATAATAGGCTAATATAATGTAATATTAATTTATATTTGAGAACATTCCAGTTTTGAGTGAACAGCATGTTAAAATTTATGAATACGTCTGTGGGGTCGACCGCAAAAAAATTCCAGTTTTGAGATACGTATTTCATAAAATATTTATGAAATATATATAAAATGCGTACCATAAAATACGTATCAGAGACCGACTCTGTCAGTCGATAGAGTTCCGGCTTCACACGTGTAGAATCCGCGGTTCGAGTCTCCTAGTGCCCACGTGAATGGAACGTATTCCATCTTAGTTTATCATTTCTGTAACGCGGTTCACAGGCTGCCTACTCACTCGAGGGTCGGCAGGGGCACCTCCTTCAGACAGGGGTGCCTGAAGGAGGTGCCTCTTAACTACCTGTTTCAACCTTTGTCTTTCTGGGCAGGACTTTCTTTGCAATATTTCTCTTGTTGTGATTCACAGAGCCAAACATTTTAACTGAGCGACCAATTAAACACAACAATAGATGAAACTGAAGATGGCCTATTGGCCAAAGTGGAGCGATTATACTAAACTTCTCCCACTCTAGCCCACTCAAGCCCACTCTCGACTTTGTCTATCGTCACAAGTCAATTGTGTTACCTGCCAACATCTCCAACACTGTTCTAAACCAATATTTTCCGATACTCTTCTAAATCTATACTTATTACATATGCAGCTCGTACTTATAAACAAAGGTCAAAGGCTCGTTAATCCCGCCGCCAAGCCTCTTGAGTACGAACGATAACACGTTACACATGACTCAACTGATGCATTTTGTATTGTTATCGGACAGTAGTTCGCTAACCTGACCTGAGGCTAGACTTTTTAAAGCGGTGGAGATCCCTGAGACGCATTCTTCATATATAACGAATTTGAATTCAAATTATTTTGTCCACATACATAAATTATATTATTATATATTAGAATTATATGTATAGTTAGTCAAAGGCTAGGTTAGGTGTTTATATCCTTATGTTAGGTGTATCGAACAGTGCTTGTCAGCCAGCCAGTTCTTAGGCCAGGCTCGTTAAAGCAGCGGCCATCACCCAAGACGCACTCATTAACGTGCCGACCTGCCTGAAGCGAGACCGTCGCTCTACCGTTCAGCCTAAGTGGTTATGTGAGAACCGCGTAGGAGGTAGGATACGAGGATGAGTGAAATAACGGTTCCAAACCAGTAGGAGTTTCAAGGATCGAGCTCCGGCTCTGCAAGAAGCAACACTCAAAATTCTCTCTGTAACGCAGTTCTCCCTTCAATTCTGTTATTATCCTCTTCCACCTCAACCAAAGTCTTCATTAACGGCTGGCTTTTAGGTCTCCAGTTTTTGCTAGCCGGAAATCAACCCAAAATTATCTGCCCCGTGAAATTGAGTCATAATTGACCATATTTCAGCAAGATAATGCCATGCTGGCCTACCATACGGTTGAAAATACGCTTCTCAATCAGAACAAAATAACCCGGGTCAAAAGGGATTATAGAGCTATACAACACCTACACTAAGGTCGGAAAGCCGGGTTCAGGTGAGTATAAACATGACCAGCAAGAACTAAAACTTGTCCCAAAAGCTAACCAGTCTCAACGACCATCCATATAATTTATGGGTTTTCTTTTGTGAGGTCCGTGCGTGATGGATGAGCGTGCCTCTGATCCACTCAGGGAATACCTTCTGTTGTCGACCATATACTTGTTCTCAAGGATGTGTTGCTGGGTTCCCAGTCTCTGGCCACCAGGTGGTTAACGGTGAGCGGGGTTCATTGACTGGTTTAATTTACTGACTGGTAGGGATAGGTTTCTTTGGTTTACTGTGTTCACTAGCCGGTGGGTTGTTTCACTGGCTGTGTTGGTTCCCTGATTGGCTTTCGTTCACCTGCTGTCTTTGTTCATTGGCTGGCTTGGTCCGTTTGCTGCCGCTGTTCACTGGTTGCTTGCCTCACTGGGTGACTTGGTTCACTAATTGGCTTTTTTTCACTGAGTGATGTGGTTCACTAGTAAACTTGGTTCGCTAATAGGCTGGGTTCACTGCCCGGCATGGTTCACTAACTGTTTCTATTCATTTTCAAACTATATTTAATGTTCGGTCCATTACATTGCGTGGTCAGGTTCAGTGACTGTCTGGCCTCACCGCCAGGTTGGGAACACTGCCTCACCTCACCTTACAGTGCCTGCTATGATTTTCTGCCTCGTTGGGTCCACCGATTGGCTAAGTTGACTACCTGCTTGGATTCACTTCCTCATAAAGCTCTCTAACTGGTTAGCTTCACTGGTGAATTAAACTCACTAATTGGCTAGGCTCATTGACCTGGCTCACTACAAGATGAGTAACCCATGAATAAAGAGATGAACACCCAGATGAGAGTATCTGCTACTAGACAGCATCCTCATGTTGAAGACACGAAAAAAATTCACATTTTCAACTTGAAGTAGTTTAGCTTTCATTCCGCATATAATCTTTGAGTTTACTAGCTGGCAGCTTTAGCTGACTAGCTGGCAGCTTTAGCTGACTAGGTTGCATTAGATATTTACAGTTTTATATGTCATAATAAGTAGGTATACGTGGTTTATAACATGTTTTAATATATAAATTTTAACACTTAATATACCCTTCTTCGTAAAAAAATAACCTTATGAATTTTGATAATTCAACAGAAACAAAGCGCAGTTACAGTAAGCATTTGCAGTGTGAAAGAGTCTGGGAATTTAATTTCTAGGACAAGCATTTGTACAGATATAGAGTAGATAACAAATAGAATGCATTAGGAAGGGATGTGCTGGAAGCTGACTCCATACACAGTTTCAAGTGTGGATATGATAGAACCTAGTAGGGTCAGGAACCTGTACACCAGTTGATTCAGAGTTAAGATGCTTGACCAAAGAGCCGAAGCTCAACCCCTCCTACCAAGGTGGTAACATGCATCACGAAACTCTTTACCCCAGAAGGATTCGAACCCAGACAGCCAGGGTTCCATGCCCCCTTGGTGTGTCCAGTACTGCTACCGCTAGGCCCCATGCACTGACTGTACAAAAGATCGACTCTAAGAATGTTCGGATGGGGGAGCTAGGAGCTTTGCTCGACCCTGCAAGCTTATCTAGTTAAGTACACACACACACACACACACACACACAGTGTGTGTACCTCGTAGGGGCCTCGTAGCCTGGTGGATAGCGCGCAGGACTCGTAATTCTGTGGCGCGGGTTCGATTCCCGCACGAGGCAGAAACAAATGGGCAAAGTTTCTTTCACCCTAAGTGCCCCTGTTACCTAGCAATAAATAGGTACCTGGGAGTTAGTCAGCTGTCACGGGCTGCTTCCTGGGGTGTGTGTGTGTGGTGTGTAAAAAAAAAAAAAAAAAAAAAAAAAGTAGTTAGTAAACAGTTGATTGACAGTTGAGAGGCGGGCCGAAAGAGCAAAGCTCAACCCCCGCAAAAACACAACTAGTAAACACACACACACACACACACACACACACACACACACACACACACACACACACACACATGCCCTGTAGATATGATAGAGCCCAGTAGGCTCAGGAATCTGTACCCCAGTTGATTGACAGTTGAGAGGCGGGACCAAAGAGCCAAAGCTCAACCCCCGCAAGCACAAAAAGGTGAGTACACACACACACACACACACACACACTTCTACTTAGTAGTTTCAAAGCGTTATATGACAAAGAGTGCTCGGAAGACGGGACACCACGAGCGTAGCTCTCATCCTTTAACTACACTTAGGTAATTACACACACACACACACACACACACACACACACACACACACACACACAAACACATATTCGCAGACTAATTTCCTCTTCTCTATTCTGCAATTTCCTCACGAGGACGGGAGACACCCACTCAAGTATCGTACAGGGCGTGTCAGACCTCGTGAGGACGAGATGGAGAGATAACAGTATCACGAGCGGATGTTGAGTCCCAGGATAAGATATCCAGTGCGTGCCCCATAAAATGGATGGAATACAACCCACTGCTAAAGACACCACCTTGGTAGCAGGCAATGAGGGTGGCTCTGAATGTTCACTAGTCAGTTTGTTGTCGCGTCTGGTGTTCATTCTACAGGTCGTGGCGGGTATGGTGATCGTTCAGTCGTCCCGACCAATCGGTTTATATTCACTGATATTTTACCTATGGACCAGGCTCAGGACTTCTGTATACCTACTGATTAGTCAGTGAGCAATAATTACCCTTTAGAAGTTGAAATGCCTTAAGCCCAACACATAGAAATAAGGTCGTTAGGTTCACTGGCGAAATTGACGTGTTCAGAGATCCAATCGTCGTTTTCACAATTAAATTCTTCCTGTTCAAAAGATTAGTAATTGAGTTGAGAGGTTCAGTCGTTAAGTTCAGCAGCCGTGTTGTAAGTCTTGGAGAAAGATGGGACTGCTAAGCCTCAAAGTTACTGACTTTCGCATCATTTTTAACATTTTTCAAATGATATTATTTTAAGCAAACAATAGGCCGCACTTAAATGATCTTGTAACCAAATGTTTAGAAGAGTTCTCTTCTAACAGAAATATGGTACCATTTTGAGACAGAAATAAAGTAGTTCATTTAAGGAATAAATAATGCTGTCGATTTAAATGTTGTTCATTTAACGGGTTGCTGTACTGAAGTTAAGAACTTTTTATGAAGGGCATTTTGCAACAAAATGCATATACTGATATTTTAAGATAAACACTATCATGCTTAAACTGTAATTGCAGTCGCTGAGAATCTGGTACACGACTTTCAACCATCGCGCTTAGCTGAGTAAGGGTGATGGTCCTAGGCCGGCCACGCCCCACTAAGCATGCAAGCCGCCCAGCCAGCAGCTCCTATAGGAAGCTCCGGCTCCTTGATGGTATATTGTGCCTTTGTAAGTGTCTAAATAACTCTGGGCTCCAGAGGCTGAAGATTAGACCACTTCGAGGCCTCGACCCATAGTTAGGAACGACCTGTTACACTGTAGAGTGAGGCGAGGAGAGCAAGAGAGAGGTGAGGAGAGCAGGAGAAATAGATGAGGAGAGAAGGAGAGAGAGAGGTTAGGAGTGTAAGAGAGAGTGTGGAAGAGGAGAGAGTGTGGAAGAGGAGAGGTGAGAGAGGATGAATAAGAGAACTGACGATAAATGCAGAAATCTTCAGTTACAGAACGAAATGTGGACGGATCACTTATTTAATACTACTACAGGCAAAATATTATAATTAAGAAAATTACGCCAATCTTCCCAAATTGAATGCATATTTATTCTCATTAATGTATAAAAAAAAACTGTTATAAAATATGTATTTCTCATATATTTAGGCGTAGCAAGCGAGAAGTGAGAAAATCAGTAATAGGGGGTCACTATTTGACTGTGTCTCGTTGTTCACTATTGAATTATGGCAACCCTAACTAGCCTATATCAGACCCGTGAACTAGACTATTTCTCTGCAAGTTGGTTCAGGATACCCTGAAGCGTCTATCCTCTATCCCTCTGCTGACAGCAAGACTGACAGACTCTCTCATACTCTCTTTCCAATATAGATTGAAATGTTTAATCCCAATCTCATATATGGAAAACCAAAAAGGAGCAAAATTGCATACGATATTTTGGTGTGTTTTGGAACACATTGGGGAGAGTTTACGCTCCACCATGGCGGCTCTATCCAATGTAAACTTCACTGTGTTCTAGTGCTCATCCCGAGGCCTATGGCGTTTGGTCACTGAGGTACAGCTGGTGTACGGTTAGTTAGGCGTAGGTCGGGGTGAGGTCATTGAGAGGTGCTACGTTCCTGGAGGTGAAACTGTAGTGAGGCCAGTGAGTCTAGTGTGATGTGACCAGTGAGGTGGACGTGTGTGTTGAGGATACTGAAGCTAAGGTGGATATCAGGCATCTAAGGTTACTGTGTGGAGAGGCCACTGACGTGAACGTGGTTGAAGACAGACATACAGTATTGTGTAGAAAGTGAAGAGACGACGACGTTTCGGTCCTTCCTGGACCCTTATCAAGTCGATTGTCGTGATAACAAATATATTTTCGATTGTCTTGATAACAAATATATTTTCGATTGTCTTCATAACAAATATATTTTTCAGCAACGTTATTCTGACTCCTCATCTGCAGTATTGTGTAATTAATTGCATACCTTAGAAGCCATAATTCTACTAGAGGAGCACTAGTGTTGACCTGTTCTTTATAATGATATTCATTGTCAGCCTTTATATATGTAACTTGACATTAGATTAAAAATCAAAGTAATCCTATATCCCGCAAATTTCCACCATGTTAATTTGTTGAGATCATCGTTGGAAATTATCAGGAGTTTCCGACAAGATATCTCATATCTCTGCGGTCCTAACTTGTAGTGGGAAATATGAGGATAAAGAGAGTGACTGGGAATGAGAGAAAAATGAGATATGGGTTACAGTTTGAGAAATAATGCGAGAAAAAATATGAGTGCCATGATGCAAATAGTTGAGAGACCCTAGGTTCTCAAGCCTAGGAGAAGATTTAAAGTGAGTAGAGGAAGTGATAGATTACAAAAAATGATAGATGGGGAGGTAAAAGGTGGGAACAAGAGGACTGAAGAAGAGAGGGGGTGAAAAGGCAGTTGAAAGTAGGGCGGGTGAACGAGAAGGTGGGAGATGAAGGAAATGTGTGGGGGAAGGTTAAAGAGAAAGGAACGAGATGAAGACGATGGATGGGAATGACACATGGAAAGTTGTACATAGGGGAGAGTGAGAGGGTAACTTGGAATAGGAGAAAATGAGAAGGCCTATATGAATGTTTAAGAGGGCATGATAGCTAGAAAAGGTAGATAGCAGGAAAGGTGAGACAGAGTACGCGAGGGCTGAACAGAATGGAAAAACTTAAAAAAAGTAATAGTGCATGAAAGAGAGAGGGGGAAAACTGGAAAGGCAAGGAAAAGGTTTGGAATATAACATGGTGAGAGTAAAATGGAAAAGGTGGGAGATGGAGAGACGTAGAGTGTGAGGATGAAAGCAGCAAGAAGAGAGGGCTGGGAGGAGACACAAAGACATTGGGAGGGGGAGGGGGGGCTGGAAGTAGATAGATTTTTTTCGTAGAGAGAGTGAGAGGGAAAGATATTGAGTGATAAGGACGAAGATGGAGCAGTTGTAAAACTGGAAGAAGGGAAGGGAACTATCTGGAGAAAGCACCAAGCCATTAGGAATATATAGCACTGGGAAGGGGTCAGATAAAGGATTTGGGATGGGACGGGGTCGGAAGGAATGGTGGCCAACCACTTGGACGGTTGGGGATTGAACGCCGACCAGCATGAAGCGAGACCGTCGCTCTACCGTCCAGCCCAAGGGATTGGGTGTAAAACTGGAAGAGAGAAGTAGTAAAACTGGAAGACAGATTTCGGGAGAGGTAATGAGAGAGTGAGAGATAGAAGGGAAAGGGCACGAATATGAGTGAGAGAGGAAGGCAAGGAGGGAGAGAGGATGGGATGAAAAGGATGATATGGTAGCGATGAGACATGACAATGAGATGAGTGGCAGAGAGCAGGGAAATGTCAAAGAGCAAAGGAGTACGAAGAATAAAGAGGAGAGACAAGGAAGAGAGGGAAACAGTAGTTGCAACAAATAGAAGCCAGGATATACAGGTGGAGGATGGTAATGGGAGGCTAAGATTTAAGGAAGAAAGGAGAAATTAAGAGTGCACAAGAGAATAGAAAATAAAAAAAATAATTTTTTGTTATAAGTTTTAGCAATAATAATAATAATAATAATAATAATAATAATAATAATAATACACAGAGAAATCACATTAACGTTATATATCAGTAAACAAATCAACGGGAGCCGTGATGAGGGTTCGAGCCTATGTGCTGGGTGTTCCCAGACGCGCTCTGGAGTACTCCTGCACCCACAAGGGTCCAGAGGTTTCCACTAAAGCAGTAGTACCCAAGGTTGAAATTCTTTTACTATGTCGTAGTGCAGTCGACTAGAATGCGCCAGGGAACACCTGGCTTCGAACCCTCATCAAGGCTCTTGTTGATTTGTTACATAATAATAATAATAATAATAATAATAATAATAATAATAATAATAATAATAATAATAATAATATTAACAATAATAATAATAATAATAATAATAATAAAAATAATAATAATAATAAATTTATATGGCAAGAATTAGAATTCAGATCTTTTAAGTAATAATTGTCATATCTATTATTGCTAATGTTGCTATTATTTTCAGTGTTTGTTTAATATAGATTAGGAGGAGTATCTGCACCAAGAAGCAGTAAATCTGCTCTCCCTCTGTGATGAGGCCACCAGCGGAATACTTTTACTCCTGCTGGCAAAATGACTGTCTCTCCGCCTTCAACAAAGCGTGTGATTCGCAATTAACAGGAGCGGCTCCTGTCAAATATATCTTCCAGCATAAAAATCTTTATTAATTTGCTCGGTTAATTACACTTTCCATCTTTCCCTCTCGTTCTGCCTCTCTCTTTATGTCTCTCTCGCTCTATTTCCGCTTCTGTTTTATTAACTAAGATTAGGGTTCATTGTGCGAGCATTGACTATTCTTTGTAAATTATATAAAAAACGATCTGTTATCTAACGACTGTTAATTTTAAAGCCTGAGGATTGTAAGTGATTATATATGGGTTTTATTTTAATATATACATTTCTTATAATATTTGACAACTTTCGTACTTGGCACAGGATGAAGCTGGAACCATCGGAGGACAAAGTCTGACAATGTCAGTTCCCTTAAAAATGACGAATATCTACTTATTGTGAAAACACAGTTTAAGTTAAAGTATGGCAAGGAATGCATATCTCCGATGGTGTGATGTCCCGGGCAAGGACACGACGGGAGACATTAGTGATCGCTGATACTGACCTCCCAAGGAAGAAAAATGTACTGACTGAACGTCTTTGTCCAAATTAAGCCCATTGTTGTTGTTGTTGCAGTGGTCCAGTGTTGTTGTTGTTGCAGTGGTCCAGTGTTGTTGTTGTTGCAGTGGTCCAGTGTTGTTGTTGTTGCAGTGGTCCAGTGTTGTTGTTGCAGTGGTCCAGTGTTGTTGTTGTTGCAGTGGTCCAGTGTTGTTGTTGCAGTGGTCCAGTGTTGTTGTTGTTGCAGTGGTCCAGTGTTGTTGTTGCAGTGGTCCAGTGTTGTTGTTGTTGCAGTGGTCCAGTGTTGTTGTTGCAGTGGTCCAGTGTTGTTGTTGTTGCAGTGGTCCAGTGTTGTTGTTGCAGTGGTCCAGTGTTGTTGTTGCAGTGGTCCAGTGTTGTTGTTGCAGTGGTCCAGTGTTGTTGTTGCAGTGGTCCAGTGTTGTTGCAGGGGTCCAGTGTTGTTGTTGCAGTGGTCCAGTGTTGTTGTTGCAGTGGTCCAGTGTTTGCAGTGGTCCAGTGTTGTTGTTGCAGTGGTCCAGTGTTGTTGCAGTGGTCCAGTGTTGTTGTTGTTGCAGTGGTCCAGTGTTGTTGTTGCAGTGGTCCAGTGTTGTTGCAGGGGTCCAGTGTTGTTGTTGTTGCAGTGGTCCAGTGTTGTTGTTGCAGTGGTCCAGTGTTGTTGCAGTGGTCCAGTGTTTGCAGTGGTCCAGTGTTGTTGTTGCAGCGGTCCAGTGTTGTTGCAGTGGTCCAGTGTTGTTGTTGTTGCAGTGGTCCAGTGTTGTTGTTGCAGTGGTCCAGTGTTGTTGTTGCAGTGGTCCAGTGTTGTTGTTGCAGTGGTCCAGTGTTGTTGTTGTTGCAGTGGTCCAGTGTTGTTGTTGCAGTGGTCCAGTGTTGTTGTTGCAGTGGTCCAGTGGTGTTGCAGTGGTCCAGTGTTGTTGTTGTTGCAGTGGTCCAGTGTTGTTGTTGCAGTGGTCCAGTGTTGTTGTTGTTGCAGTGGTCCAGTGTTGTTGTTGCAGTGGTCCAGTGTTGTTGTTGCAGTGGTCCAGTGTTGTTGTTGTTGCAGTGGTCCAGTGTTGTTATTGCAGTGGTCCAGTGCTGTTGCAGGGGTCCAGTGTTGTTGTTGTTGCAGTGGTCCAGTGTTGTTGTTGCAGTGGTCCAGTGTTGTTGCAGTGGTCCAGTGTTGTTGCAGTGGTCCAGTGTTTGCAGTGGTCCAGTGTTGTTGTTGCAGCGGTCCAGTGTTGTTGCAGTGGTCCAGTGTTGTTGTTGTTGCAGTGGTCCAGTGTTGTTGTTGCAGTGGTCCAGTGTTGTTGTTGCAGGGGTCCAGTGTTGTTGCAGGGGTCCAGTGTTGTTGTTGTTGCAGTGGTCCAGTGTTGTTGTTGCAGTGGTCCAGTGTTGTTGTTGCAGTGGTCCAGTGTTGTTGCAGTGGTCCAGTGTTGTTGTTGTTGCAGTGGTCCAGTGTTGTTGTTGCAGTGGTCCAGTGTTGTTGTTGCAGTGGTCCAGTGTTGTTGTTGTTGCAGTGGTCCAGTGTTGTTGTTGCAGTGGTCCAGTGTTGTTGTTGTTGCAGTGGTCCAGTGTTGTTGTTGCAGTGGTCCAGTGTTGTTGTTGCAGTGGTCCAGTGTTTGCAGTGGTCCAGTGTTGTTGTTGCAGCGGTCCAGTGTTATTGCAGTGGTCCAGTGTTGTTGTTGTTGCAGTGGTCCAGTGTTGTTATTGCAGTGGTCCAGTGTTGTTGTTGCAGTGGTCCAGTGTTGTTGCAGTGGTCCAGTGTTTGCAGTGGTCCAGTGTTGTTGTTGCAGTGGTCCAGTGTTGTTGCAGGGGTCCAGTGTTGTTGTTGTTGCAGTGGTCCAGTGTTGTTGCAGGGGTCCAGTGTTGTTGTTGTTGCAGTGGTCCAGTGTTGTTGTTGCAGTGGTCCAGTGTTGTTGCAGTGGTCCAGTGTTGTTGTTGCAGTGGTCCAGTGTTGTTGCAGTGGTCCAGTGTTGTTGTCTTCATTGTCGTCTTCATTGGTATATATATATATATATATATATATATATATATATATATATATATATATATTTATATATTTATATATATATATATATATATATATATATATATATATATATATTAAATATGACTGAAAAAGTAAGATTAATAATTCTAACACGAATTTTCTCAATCTTTCTTACATTTCTTTTCACTGTTGATGGTAATTCAAAGATCAATTCTCCAAAATTCATTTTTTTATATATAGGCAAGACAACAACATCTCTTTCTAGGCGTTTAACGATGCATAAGCAACAGGGCTCCATTAAGGAACATATAGCCTCTTCCCACAACCAAACCATCACCAGAGAAATCTTAGCAAACAACACAGAAATCATTGATAGATACAGCGATAGCAGGCGGCTCGACGTCTGCGAGGCACTACACATCAAGAAATCAACATCAACAATCAACAGCCAATTAATGCACAACTATATTCTACCCACTTCAAGACTCCGCTCCAATATAGAAGCACCAAGAAATATGGACCAATAGGCTTTCTACAATTACTTCCATTCAATACCCATTGTTTCGTGTTCTGTCTTGTGTTGGAATTTAATACCCATTCAATACCCATTGTTGAAAGTTTGTTTTCACCTCATCCACCTCACCCAAATGTAGATATAAAATCAAAGATGTGTAAGCTCTATTCAGTTTCAGTTGTGTGTTTGTAAACTAAAGTCTTTGAAAATGTAATAAGTTTTACGAAACGCGCTCAAGTGTCGCGTCAGACTAGAAAAAAAATGAATTTTGGAGAATTGATCTTTGAATTACCATCAACAGTGAAAAGAAATGTAAGAAAGATCGAGAAAATTCGTGTTAGAATTATTAATCTTACTTTTTTGGTCATATTTAATAATATATGTCTACAGGAAAGACTGCTACCAAAATATACTAAGATATATATATATATATATATATATATATATATATATATATATATATATATATATATATATATATATATATATATATGTCGTACCTAGTAGCCAGAACTCACTTCTCAGTCTACTATGCAAGGCCCGATTTGCCTAATAAGCCAAGTTTTCATGAATTAATGTTTTTTCGTCTACCTAACCTACCTAACCTCACCTAACCTAGCTTTTTTTGGCTACCTAACCTAACCTTACCTATAAAGATAGGTTAGATTAGGTTAGGTAGGGTTGGTTAGGTTCGGTCATATATCTACGTTAATTTTAACTCCAATAAAAAAAATTGACCTCATACATAATGAAATGGGAAGCATTATTATTTCATAAGAAAAAAATTATATAAAATATTTTAATTCAGGAAAACTTGGCTTATTAGGCAAATCGGGCCTTGCATAGTAGGCTGAGAAGTGAGTTCTGGCTACTAGGTACGATATATATATATATATATATATATATATATATATATATATATATATATGTCGTACCTAGTAGCCAGAACTCACTTCTCAGCCTACTATTCAAGGCCCGATTTGCCTAATAAGCCAAGTTTTCCTGAATTAATATATTTACTATAATTTTTTTCTTATGAAATGATAAAGCTACCCTTTTCTCTATGTATGAGGTCAATTTTTTTTTATTGGAGTTAAAATTAACGTAGATATATGACCGAACCTAACCAACCCTACCTAACCTAACCTAACCTATATTTATAGGTAAGGATAGGTTAGGTAGCCAAAAAAGGCTAGGTTAGGTTAGGTTAGGTAGGTTAGGTAGACGAAAAAACATTAATTCATGAAAACTTGGCTTATTAGGCAAATCGGGCCTTGAATAGTAGGCTGAGAAGTGCGTTCTGGCTATTAGGTACGACATATATATATATATATATATATATATATATATATATATATATGTCGTACCTAGTAGCCAGAATGCACTTCTCAGCCTACTATGCAAGGCCCGATTTGCCTAATAAGCCAAGTTTTCTTGAATTAATATATTTTCTCTAATTTTTTTCTTATGAAATGATAAAGCTACCCATTTCATTATGTATGAGGTCAATTTTTTTTTATTGGAGTTAAAATTGACGTAGATATGTGACCGAACCTAACCAACCCTACCTAACTTAACCTAACCTATCTTTATAAGTTAGGTTAGGTTAGGTAGCCGAAAAAGTTAGGTTAGGTTAGGTTAGGTAGGTTAGGTAGCCGAAAAACAATTAATTCATGAAAACTTGGCTTACTAGGCAAATTGGGCCTTGCAAAGTAGGCTGAGAAGTGCGTTCTGGCTACTAGGTACGACATATATATATATATATATATATATATATATATATATATATATATATATATATATATATATATATATATATATATATATATATATATATATTTATATATATATATATATATATTTATATATATATATATATATATATTTATATATATATACATATATATATATATATAAATATATATATATATATGTCGTACCTAGTAGCCAGAACGCACTTCTCAGCCTACTATGCAAGGCCCGATTTGCCTAATAAGCCAAGTTTTCATGAATTAATTGTTTTTCGACTACCTAACCTACCTAACCTAACCTAACCTAACTTTTTCGGCTACCTAACCTAACCTAACCTATAAAGATAGGTTAGGTTAGGTAGGGTTGGTTAGGTTCGGTCATATATCTACGTCAATTTTAACTCCAATAAAAAAAAATTGACCTCATACATAATGAAATGGGTAGCTTTATCATTTCATAAGCAAAAAATTAGAGAAAATATAATAATTCATGAAAACTTGGCTTATTAGGCAAATTAGGCCTTGCATAGTAGGCTGAGAAGTGCATTCTGGCTATTAGGTACGACATATATATATATGTCGTACCTAGTAGCCAGAACTCACTTTTTGGCCTACTATTCAAGGCCCAATTTGCCTAATAAGCCAAGTTTTCCTGAATTAATATATTTTTTCTAATTTTTTTCTTATGAAATGATAAAGCTACCCATTTCATTATTTATGAGGTCAATTTTTTTTATAGGAGTTAAAATTAACGTAGATATATGACCGAACCTAACCAACCCTACCTAACCTATCTTTATAGGTTAGGTTTGGTTAGGTAGCCGAAAAAGTTAGATTAGGTTAGGTTAGGTAGGTTAGGTAGTCGAAAAACAATTAATTCATGAAAACTTGGCTTATTAGGCAAATCGGGCCTTGCATAGTAGGCTGAGAAGTGCGTTCTGGCTACTAGGTACGACATATATATATATATATATATATATATATATATATATATATATATATATATATATATATATATATATATATATATATATATTTATATATATATATATGTATATATATATAAATATATATATATATATATATAAATATATATATATATATATATAAATATATATATATATATATATAAATATATATATATATATATATATATATATATATATATATATATATATGTCGTACCTAGTAGCCAGAACGCACTTTTCAGCCTATTATGCAAGGCCCGATTTGCCTAATAAGCCAAGTTTTCCTGAATTAATATATTTTCTCTAATTTTTTTCTTATGAAATGATAAAGCTACCCATTTCATTATGTATGAGGTCAATTTTTTTTTATTGGAGTTAAAATTAACGTAGATATATGACCGAACCTAACCAACCCTACCTAACCTAACCTATATTTATAGGTAAGGTTAGGTTAGGTAGCCAAAAAAAGCTAGGTTAGGTTAGGTTAGGTTAGGTAGGTTAGGTAGACGAAAAAACATTAATTCATGAAAACTTGGCTTATTAGGCAAATCGGGCCTTGAATAGTAGGCTGAGAAGTTCGTTCTGGCTATTAGGTACGACATATATATATATATATATATATATATATATATATATATATATATATATATATATATATATATGCGAACAAGCCTGAATGGTCCCCAGGACTATATGCGAATGAAAACTCACACCCCAGAAGTGACTCGAACCCATACTCCCAGAAGCAACGCAACTGGTAACTACAGGGCGCCTTAATCCGCTTGACCATCACGGCCGTCAAAAGGAAGTGATAGCCGAGGCTATTTGAGCCACTTCCCCGACGGCAACTCGGATGGTAATCTTGGGCATAGCATTTCACCAAATCACCTCATTCTTTGGGGCACACGTGAGGAACACAAATGCGAACAAGCCTGAATGGTCCCCAGGACTATATGCGAATGAAAACTCACACCCCAGAAGTGACTCGAACCCATACTCCCAGAAGCAACGCAACTGGTAACTACAGGGCGCCTTAATCCGCTTGACCATCACGGCCGTCAAAAGGAAGTGATAGCCGAGGCTATTTGAGCCACTTCCCCGACGGCAACTCGGATGGTAAACTTGGGCATAGCATTTCACCAAATCACCTCATTCTTTGGGGCACACGTGAGGAACACAAATGCCCGATAGCCTCGGCTATCACTTCCTTTTGACGGCCGTGATGGTCAAGCGGATTAAGGCGCCCTGTAGTTACCAGTTGCGTTGCTTCTGGGAGTATGGGTTCGAGTCACTTCTGGGGTGTGAGTTTTCATTCGCATATAGTCCTGGGGACCATTCAGGCTTGTTCGCATTTGTGTTCCTCACGTGTGCCCCAAAGAATGAGGTGATTTGGTGAAATGCTATGCCCAAGATTACCATCCGAGTTGCCGTCGGGGAAGTGGCTCAAATAGCCTCGGCTATCACTTCCTTTTGACGGCCGTGATGGTCAAGCGGATTAAGGCGCCCTGTAGTTACCAGTTGCGTTGCTTCTGGGAGTATGGGTTCGAGTCACTTCTGGGGTGTGAGTTTTCATTCATATATATATATATATATACATCTCAATAACCCTTCTATCCTTCCTTTGTTCAATAGTCTGACTGAGGAGTTTAATAATATATGTTGTTGACATATGCATATGAGGATATGCAGGCGATGAGTCACAATAACGTGGCTGAAGTATGTTGACCAGACCACACACTAGAAATTGAAGGGACGACGACGTTTCGGTCCGTCCTGGACCATTCTCAAGTCGATTCGACTTGAGAATGATATACAGACATAACTAATAGATTGATATTGATATACAGATTGATATACAGTCATTCTCAAGTCGATTCGACTTGAGAATGGTCCAGGACGGACCGAAACGTCGTCGTCCCTTCAATTTCTAGTGTGTGGTCTGGTCAACATATGAGGATATTCAATGTTTTCTCTCATAATGTTAGTATTTTGTCTTCCTGCTTTTCTCAATATCAATTTGTCAGCCTTTATATTTAGTTATGTCTGTATATCAATCTATTCATTTATCCCTTCCTCATCTGCTCACTTACACTGTGCATATTTTCTCCAAATTTCTCAGCCTTTTTTATCCCTTTATAACCTGCAATAGTAACATTAAAATACCTACGTCATGGTCCTTATTTTCTTAACAGAAAAATTTATTGGACAAGAGAACGCACCAAGCCTTCGGCATCCGTAAGGATTATAGTCTACAGACATCCAATATATAGAGATAAAGACCACCTCGTCCTACATGAAAGGCTTTGACCTTGGCCTTCTGTCATCCTCGTTGGGACACGGGAAATAAAATTCGTTCCAACGCCAATTTGCTGACCCCCGTCAGTTGGTTTGTTGAGGAAGTTTACCATAACAAACCTGGATACAGCGAGGTGGAACAAACCTGGATACAGCGAGGTGGAACAAACCTGGATATAGCGAGGTGGAACAAACCTGGATACAGCGAGGAGGAATAAACCTGGATTCAGCGAGGTGGAGCGGTATTTTGGTGAAGGAGTTGGTGGAAAGTGAGGGAACGTATTCAAAACATACAAAATACTCACAAATGAAAACCAGGAGGCTTAGGTTAATCAGCAGCGTAACGAGACAACATACTGTACATGGCAGCTTGCTATGCAGATATGAGGAAACACTTCAGTCTAATGGCAGGAAGGAAGCAAAATTAAAATGATGGAAAAATACCTCCATTGGTAATTGTTAAAACATATGTGGCAGTAAGCATTGGGATCCTTTGACAATGCGTTAGGGGATTGTTAGTAGAAAATGTAAGGCCCAAGAATTTTTAAGTTTGTGTTTTTCAAACTCCGTAAGCTATGAACTGCAACGCACGCGCATACGCGCTCGCACGCTCACCTACAGAGATATGACAGGGCCCAGTAGACTCAGGAATCTGTACTCAAGTCGATTGGCAGTTGAGGGGCGGCATTAATGAGCCAGAGCTCAACTCTCGCAAGCACAACTAGGGGAGAACACACACACACAAACACACGACAAATTTCAAAGTATTTCTCGCATTATTTATTAACAATGAAATCTGATAAACATCGATAACAAATGCAGTGGAACTGAAGTTATTACAGTTCCACTCTGACTGCCGTATTGCCCAAATGTATCAAAATAAATTGAACAATATGTAATAGTATCATCACTTGTTATTCTACATTGATATCATGAAATTGCAATCAAAGGATTAACAAATAAGACCAGATAAACGAGGTGAGATATAGAGAGATGAGAGAGATGAGAGAGATGAGAGAGAGAGAGAGAGAGAGAGAGAGAGAGAGAGAGAGAGAGAGAGAGAGAGAGAGAGAGAGAGAGAGAGAGAGAGAGAGAGAGAGAGAGAGAGAGAGAGAGAGAACGGTCTGAACATTAGAGCCAGCAATCCCGTCGTGACGTTGGTGGTTTTACTTTAATGTACAAGGTCAACATTCCCAACGTTCCGCACCTGGCCCAACTTCATGGACAACCTGTAGGTGCCACCCGCAGCACTAGGCTCTCAACCTTCAACAGTATCATGCTGGAACTGCTTTTCTCAAAAACATCATTCCATCAGCGATCATTCATTCCTAGGCTGACTGGCATCTGGAACTTGTTCGCTCAACAGGTTGATACACTGGTCAGGTCAACTGATCACATGAAGACTCTCCTTTCCCTCTGTCCCATCCCAAATTCTTAATCTTTCCCCGTCCAAGTGCTATATAGTCATAATGGCTTGGCGCTTTTCGCATGTAATTCCCTCCCTCTGGCACACAGTTGGCTATGGGCTCATCCTGTTCTTTATAGGACTCTTACTTAAAGTTGCTAATTAATAAAGTACATTCAAATTGATGCATATAATAGGCTCATGAAATAAATGGGTTTCTAGGAGCAGGTTTCAACTGAGCTTTTGCAGGATTACAGTTCTTGCTTGCAGTTTCACCAGGTTCCTTATATGATAGTTCTTAATGTGATAGATTCAGAGTACATTCTCACTAAATAAATTAATCTCTAGAAGCTGGCTTTAGATGAGCTGAGGTAGGATAACAGCTCTTGCTTGTAGTTTCACTAGGTACGTCATTTTACAGCTCCTATGAACTGTAGTGTTAGTTAAAAAAAAAGACAGGCAAACAGACCGAAAAACATACAGACACAGACGGAGAAAAATGCGATTTAGAGACAGGAACTGACAAAGTACATTTGAAAACACAGTCCCACACCCCAACACCGTCCTCCCTCCCCCTCCCTCTCCACAACACACTCCCCACTCGCCCCCACAACACTGATTACTCCCCCTCCCCCCCCCCCCCACACACCCCCTCCCCCCCCCTCCCACAACACATGACCCACTCCCCCTCCCCCAAAACAACCGTCCCCCGTCCCCCCTCCCCCCCCCCCCACCTACATATCCCTGGTTCCCCTCCGTGGATTCCCTCGTGTCTAACAAACCAGAGCTGCCAATCTTAATCTTGCACAATAAAAAGAGAACGAAAGTAACATTGCATGTTGCAGACAGTGCGGCGCGTGACGGAAGGTGGTACTCCACGCCTCTCCTATTATTACTCAACTTCCTCTTTTCTCTCTCTTATTGCCCAACCATTTTTGTTATTTTCTCGCCAGGTTTATCAAATACGCTTTGCTTCTTCCTCTCTTCTTCAGTGTATGGTGGGCCTTTTTAACTTCGTTATTTTCCGTTGCCAATTGTTTCCGCAGATTTCGTTACGTTGTAATTGTTGTGTTCCCTGTTATTTGCCATTGCATTTACCTTTGCGTTACGATGGCCATTTAGAACGAGTGATATTGACATTCAGCTGAAGCTTATACTGCACTTAAATCCGAAATTTTGGATATTAAAATGGATTTTCTTTTTAATGTAAATGACGCCAGCGCGCGCTGGCATAGTTAATACAGGATTTAGGTGTTAGTATATAAATTTTGCCTGTTCAAAAAATTATTAATAGCACAATGTATTTTTTGTTATCTCTGGTGGGCACCCGGAGCTACATCCAAATATTTTATTTTTTTTGGCTCAGAATTTTAATGTAAAAATAAAAATATTTACACATTTAAAATTAAAATTATTTATTATATGCAGCTATAGTTACAATGTCCAACTTCTGGCGGTAGTTCTGCAGACTGATACCCGGGAAGAGGTCACTTGCGTTCCGGATTCGAAATTCACAGACTCGGATTCGATTCCCGGCCGAGACAGAAACAAATTGGTAGTTTCTCTCACTTGATACCCCTGTTCACCAAACAGTAAACAGGTACCTGAGAGTTAGACAGCTATTGCGGGCTGCTTCCTGGGGATGAATGTGAGAGGTGTGTATGTGTGTTTATAAGTACACACCTAGTTGTACTTGTGGGGTTGAGCTTTAGCTCTTTGGACACGCCTCTCAACTGTCCATCAACTGGTGTAACGATTCTGGAGCCTACGGGCTCTATCATATCTACATTTGAGATTGTGTATGGAGTCTGCCTCCTCCACTGTACTCACCTAGTTGTGCTTGCGGGGGTTGAGCTCTGGCTCTTTGGTCCCGCCACTCAACCGTCAATCAACAGGTGTGCAGGTTCCTGAGCCTATTGGGCTCTATCATATCTACACTTGAAACTGTGTATGGAGTCAGCCTCCACCACATTACTCCCTAATGCATTCCATTTGTCAACCACTCTGACACTAAAAAAAGTTCTTTCTAATATCTCTGTGGCTCATTTGGGCACTCAGTTTCCACCTGTGTCCCATAGTGCGTGTGCCCCTTGTGTTAAATAGCCTGTCTTTATCAACCCTGTCGATTCCCTTGAAAATCTTGAATGTGGTGATCATGTCCCCCCTAACTCTTCTGTCTTCCAACGAAGTGAGGTTTAATTCCCGTAGTCTCTCCTCGTAGGTCATACTTCTCAGTTCGGGTACTAGTCTGGTGGCAAACCTTAGAACATTTTCCAGTTTAGTCGTATGCTTGACTAGATATGGACTCCATGCTGGTGCCGCATACTCCAGGATTGGTCTGACATATGTGGTATATAATGTTCTGAAAGATTTCTTACACAAGTTTCTAAATGCCGTTCTTATGTTAGCCAACCTGGCATATGCTGCTGATGTTATCCTCTTGATATGAGCTTCAGGGGACAGGTCAGGCGTGATATCAACCCCCAGGTCTTTCTCTCTCTCTGACTCTTGAAGTATCTCATCTCCCAAATGATACCTTGTATCTGGTCTCCTGCTTCCTACCCCCTATCTTCATTACATTACATTTGCTTGAGTTAAACTCTAACAGCCATTTGTTCGACCATTCCTGCAGCTTGTCCAGGTCTTCTTGAAGCCTCAAGCTGTCCTCCTCTGTCTTAATCCTTCTCATAAATTTGGCGTCGTCAGCAAACATTGAGAGGAATGAGTCTATACCCTCTGGGAGATCATTTACGTATATCAGAAACAGTATAGGTTCAAGCACAGAGCCCTGTGGGACTCCACTGGTGACTTCACGCCATTCTGAGGTCTCACCCGTCACTGTAACTCTCTGCTTCCTATTGCTTAGATACTCCCTTATCCACTGGAGCGCCCTACCAGTTACTCCTGCCTGTTTCTCCAGCCTATGCATCAACTTTTTATGGGGTACTGTGTCAAAGGCCTTCCGACAGTCCAAAAAAATGCAGTCAGCCCATTCTTCTCTTTCTTGCTTAATCTTTATCACCTGATAGAAGAATTCTATCAAGCCTGTAAAGCAAGATTTACCCTCCCTGAACCCATGTTGATGGGTTGTCACGAAGTCTCCTCTCTCCAGATGTGTTACTAGGTTTTTTCTCACAATCTCGACCAGGTGCCGTCAGCCAGGTACAAGTCGACCAGGTGCCGTCAGCCAGTTACAAGTCGACCAGATGCCGTCAGCCTGGTACAAGTCGAGCAGGTGCAGTCAGCCAGGTACAAGTCGACCAGGTGCAGTCAGCCAGGTACAAGTCGACCAGGTGCAGTGCACAAGGTACAGGTCGACCAGGTGCAGTCCATCAGGTACACTGGGGCAAGTTACGGTCATTATCAGGAGAAACAGCTAAGCTGGTTTGTTTATACAGCACTTGCAAGGGGTACGATAATTTAAACCCTTGGATGTGGAGGCGGGGAGAGAGAGAGAGAGAGAGAGAGAGAGAGAGAGAGAGAGAGAGAGAGAGAGAGAGAGAGAGAGAGAGAGAGAGAGAGAGAGAGAGAGAGAGAGAGAGAGAGAGAGAGAGAGAGAGAGAGAGAGAGAGAGAGAGAGAGAGAGAGAGAGAGAGAGAGAGAGAGAGAGGGAGGGAGGGAGAGAGAGAGAGAGAGAGAGAGAGAGAGAGAGAGAGAGAGAGAGAGAGAGAGAGAGAGAGAGAGAGAGAGAGAGAGAGAGAGAGAGAGAGAGAGAGAGAGAGAGCGAGAGAGAGTATTTAGTAGAGAGTTATCATTTGCATTAACTTTACACTTGCTCGTGTTGAACTCCAGTATCCATTCCTCTGACCGTCTATGGAGCTTTTTCAAGTCCTCTTGGAGTATCCTACATTCATCATCTGTCTCAACTCGCCATTAATTTAGCATCATCCACGAACATCTACATATAGAACTCGACTCCTGTAGACATGTCGTTCACGTGTATTAGAAATAGAACTGGTCCCAGCACTGATCCTTGAGGTACTCCACTCGTTACGGCTTGCCAGTCTGACTTCTCGGCTCTGACTGTGGGTATAGATACTCAATGGTACGGTATAGATACCCAATAGTAGGGGAATTCATACCCTATAGTAGGGTGTAGATACTCTAAAGTAGGGTATAGATACTCTATAGTAGGATAAAGATACTCTATACTAGGGTATAGATACTCTATAGTATGATATAGATACCCGATAGTAGAGTATTGATACACTATAATAGGGTATGGTTACTTATAATATGGTATAGATGCACTATAATAGGGTATAGATACTCTATAGAAGGATATAGATGACCTATAGTAGGGTATAGATAACGTATAGCAGGGTATAGATACCCTACAGTAGTGTATAGCTACACTATAGTAGGATATAGATACCCTATAGTACGGTATAGATACGCTATGGTAGGTTATAGATACCTTATAGTAGGGGTATAGATAATCTATAGTAATTTATAGATACCCTATAGTAGGATATAAATACGCTATAGTAGGGAATAGATACTCTATAATAGGGAATAGATACTCTATAGTAGGGTATAGATACTCTATAGTAGGGTATAGATACTCTAAAGCAGGGTAAAGATACACTATAGAATTGAATATATACAATATAGTAGGGTACATATATATATACACTATAGTAGGGTATATATATATACACTATAATAGGGTATAGATACACTATAGTTGGGTATACCCTGCTATAGGGTATAGATACCCTAAAGTAGGATATATACACACCCTGTAGTAGGGTATAGACACCATATAGTAAGATATAGGTGCGCTATATTAGGGTATATATATACCTAATAGTAGGGTAAACATGTCCTATAGTAGGATATATATATATACCCTATCGTAGAGTATAGATACCTTATAGTAGGATATAGGTACTCTATATTCGGGTATAGATACCCTACATAAGAGTATATCCACCCTAATACCTTATTGCAGGGTATAGATATCCTATAGTAGGGTATAGATACCCTATAATAAGGTATAGATACCCTGTAATAAGGTATAGATACTTTATAGTAATGTATAGCTGCCATGTCTATAGGGTATCTATAACTTGCTGTACCAATAAAGGTAAGTATAGATGCACTATAGTGGGGTATAGATACTCTGTAGTAGGGTATAGATACGTTATAGTAATGTATAGATACCCTATAGTAAGGTATAGATACCATATCTATGGGTATCTATACCCTACTTTACCACTATAGGTGAGTATAAATGCACTATAGTACGGGTATAGATACCCTATAGTAGGGTATAGATACCCTATAGTATAGTATATATACATTATAGTAGGGTAAAGATACTCTATACTAAGGGCACAGATACCCTATAGTAGGGTATAGATACCCTATAGTAGGGTATAGATACCCTATAGTAGGGAATAGATACCCTATAGTAATGTATAGATACCCTATGGTATGGTTTAGATACACTTTAGTATGGAATATATACACTATAGTAGGGTCTATATATACTTTAGTAGGGTGCAGATACACTATAGTAGGATATAGATACACTACAGTAGGGTTTAGGTACCCTATAGTTGGGTATAGATACACTATAGAATGGTATAGATATTTATAATATTGTAGTGATAAACTATAATAGGGTATAGATACTCGATAGAAGGATATATATGACCTATGGCAGGGTATAGATACCTATAGTAGGGTATAGATACCTATAGTAGAGTATATATACATTATAGTAGGGTAAAGACATATAGATACATATACTTATAGATATATATACCTAAAGATACATATACCTATAGTAGGGTATAGATACCCCATAATAGTATATAGATACACTATAGTTGGATATAGATACCCTATAGTATGGTATAGATACGCAATAGTAGGATATAGACAAACTATAGTAGGGCATAGATACTCTAAAGTAGGGTATAGATACTCTATAGTAGGGTATAGATACTCTAAAGTAGGGTATAGATACTCTATAGTAGGGTATAGATACCTATAGTAGGGTACAGAAACAATATAATAGGGTATAGATACCTTATAGAAGAATATAGATGCCGTATAGTAGGGTATAGATACCTATTGTAGAGTATAGATGCCTATAGTAGTGTATAGATACCTATAGAAGGGTATAGATACCCTAGAGTAGGGTATAGATACCGTATAGTAGTGTATAGATACTTTATAGTAGGGTATAGATTCCCTATAGTGTGGTATAGATATACAATAGTAGGTTAAAGATACCCTATAGTAGTTTACAGATACTCTATAGTAGGGAATAAATACATTATAGTAGGGAATAGATACCCTATAGCAGGGGAATAGGTACAATATAGTAGCGTATATATGCTCTATAGTAGGGTATAGATACCCTGTAGTAGGGTGTTCATACCCTATATTATGGGAATAGATACTCTATAGTAAGGTATAGATTCACTATGGTAGGATATATATACGCTATAGTAGGGTATATATACACCATGGTAGGGTATATATACACTATAGCAGCGTATAGATACCCTATAGTAGGGTATAGATACACCGCAGTAGGGTATACATACACCATAGTAGGGTATAGGTGCCCTATAGTAGGGTATAGATACCATATAGTAGGTTATAGATACCCTGTAGTAGGGTATAGATACTTTATAGTAGGGTATAGTTACCTTGTCTTTAGGGTATCTATACGCCACTATAGGTGGGTATAGATGCACTATAGTAGGGTATAGATACCCTATAGACTTTGGGTATATAGTAGGGTATAGATACGCAGACTTTGCAAAGGCATTCGATAAATGTGACCATGGAGTGATAGCACACAAAATGAGGTCAGTGTGAATAACTGGTCAAGTAGGACGCTGGATACTGAATTTCCTGTCGAAGAGAATACAAAGAGTAACAGTCAATCAAATAAAATCGAGAACAAGCGCAGTTGAAAGCTCTGTACCTCTAGGTGCAGTCCTTGCACCGCTACAGTTCCTTATTCTCATATCAGATATAGAAAGAATTACAAGTCGCAGCTTCGTGTCATCCTTTGCAGATGACAAAAATCAGCATGAAAATTACCTCTGCTGAAGACATTGAAAAACTACAAGCAAATATCAACAAAGTTTTCGATTGGGAAGCAGAAAATAACATGATGTTTAACAGTGATAAATTCCAGGTACTCAGGTACGGCAAAAATGAGGATCTGAATCATTATACAGGGTACAAAACACAATCGAATCTGCCCATAGTAAGAAAACAACATGTAAAGGATTTGGGAATATTGATGTCTGACGACCTAACCTTTAGGGAGCATAACCAAGCAAGTATTGCGTCAGTCAGAAAAATGATAGGATGGATTACGAGAACTTTCAAATCCAGGCATCCCATCACAATGGTAGTACTCGTCAACTCACTTGTGTTCTCCCGTCTTGAGTACTGCTCAGTAATCACTTTCCCCTTCAGAGTAGGAGAGCTTGCTGAATACAGGGAATACAGAGAACATATTCGGCAAGGATAGATGCGATAAAGCACCTAAATTATTAGGATCGTCTCAAAGCTCTCCAAAAGTACTCACTAGAAAGGAGACGAGAGAGATACCAAATAATATACAAATGAAAAATACTGGAGGGACAGGTCCCAAATCTACACAGTAAAATAAAAACATACTGGATTGAACGATAGGCACAATCTGAGAACACTGTATAAACATAAGAGGTCCGCGGTTGTTCAACGTCCTCCCAGCGTTTATAAAAAATATTGCCGGAACAACCGTGGACATCTTCAAGAGAAAACTATACTGTTTTCTAAAAAAAAATACTTATAATATGGTATAGATAAACTATAATAGGGTATAGATACTCTATAGTAGAATATAGATGACCTATAGTAGGGTATAGCTACCCTATAGTAGGGTAAAGATACCTGGTTGTCACCAACGGGACACGTAGCGTCACTACCAGTCCCGTTGTCAACAACAGGACACATATTGTCACTACCACTCCCGTTGTCAACAATAGGACACATATTGTCACTACCACTCCCGTTGTCAACAACAGGACACGTAGCGTCACTACCACTCCCGTTGTCAACAACAGGACACGTAGCGTCACTATCACTCACGTTGTCAACAACAGGACACGTAGCGTCACTATCACTCCCGTTGTCAACAACAGGACACGCAGCGTCACTATCACTCACGTTGTCAACAACAGGACACGTAGCGTCAATATCACTCCCGTTGTCAACAACAGGACACGCAGCGTCACTACCACTCCTGTTGTCAACAACAGGACACATAGCGTCACTACCACACCCGTTGTCAACAACAGGACACGTAGCGTCACTACCACTACCGTTGTCAACAACAGGACACGTAGCGTCACTATCACTCCCGTTGTCAACAACAGGACACGCAGCGTCACTATCACTCCCGTTGTCAACAACAGGACACGTAGCGTCACTACCACTCCCGTAGTCAACAACAGGACACACAGCGTCACTACCACTCCCGTTGTCAACAACAGGACACGCAGCGTCACTATCACTCCCGTTGTCAACAACAGGACACGTAGCGTCACTACCACTCCCGTAGTCAACAACAGGACACACAGCGTCACTACCACTCCCGTTGTCAACAACAGGACACGCAGCGTCACTACCACACCCGTTGTCATGTTTTATGTCAACTTTTGGTCAATTCTTTATTATAATATTATAATATACAAGTGACATAGGAACATGAATTATAAGGGAGAAAGTACAAAGCCAGGATGACTATATAGCTCTTTATTATATTGCTATAATTACAATACTGTACTATAATTTATTATACAAAAATTTTTCTTTCTACAGAATAATAATCTTTCAGAAAAATACAGAAAATACACTTTATTATGCAGAAACTCAAGTAAATAATTATCAAAGGCGGCGCCATGCTGGGAAAGCCAAAAGAAAAAGAGGACCTTGGGGCATATTAAGGAGTGTTTCAGAGACGCGACACAGGTCTGTGGAGGTGTTTACAAGATCCTCATATCACTCTGGTCAACAACTTTACCATTCTCTTTTTGAGTGACTTTTAAGGTCTAACTTCATCACTGCTAATGTTGCTCAAGTCGATGGCCTGTGTGTTCTTTCTGTTCGGGATGGACTTTTTCTGTCGTTACAGGTTTATCCATGCATCCGGTGTTCGGCCTAACACCGGATAGAACTTCATCCCTGGTGAGGATAGGGGTTGCTATTGCGCTCCAAGACAGGTTTTTCTTCTGTGAAAGTTATATTGGTGTATCGGAGGATATCGTCTCCGATTATGTATTCGGCGTCATACACCTGGAGGATGTATACATCTGTATGGAATGTAAGACCTTGGAATTTTATCTCTGCATTTCTTATAACGTGTTTTGTTCTTAATGTCTTTTCGTCTAAATTTTGCACTTCTTGCATTTCACACGTTTCAATTTTAAGGCCCAGTTTTCTGGCACGACGTCTGCTCATAATTGTTATGGGCCCACCAGTGTCCAGCAGAGCCTTAGCTCTCTTGCCGTTGATTTTAGTTTTGATTCTGATGGAATCGTAGTTTGTGACAAAGTACTTCGCGTTATCCTGCAACTTGTGCCTTTTCACTGGCCGTATTATTAGTCGGGGATTTTTCATGTCATTAATTATTGAGCAGTTATGTGCAACTAAAATATCCATTCCCAGCAAGGCCTCATTACTGGGTAAATCATCAACATAGATCTCTGCATCCAGAGATAAATTTGCACACCGGAAATAAGGTTTAGCTTTCAGGACACCCTTGAAGAACTTTGAGAAGTCCATTTGCTTCCACTCGTTATCATTTATGTCTATGGACTCCATTTTATCTAAACGCTTAAAATCCTTGCCCATTACGGCCTCCAATCCATATTCCTTCATAAAGGGAACCGTAACAATGGTGTATTATGCGCCGGTGTCCACCAAGAAATGAACTGGCTGGCCATCTAACCGTACAGATACGTACAAGTCAGTGTCGTCCCGGTAAAGAGGGAGGGACACCTCTCTTGATACTCGTTTCTTACGTCCCATTGTTGCGTTTTATACTGAATTGTCGTCAGGAAGCTCTACCTGATGCTTATATCCGTAATACAATTTTTTTAGTTAGGCGGCAATAGTTTAAGTTAGGCTGCAATAATGTTCAGTTAGGCTGCAATAATGTTCAGTTAGGCTGCAATAATGTTCAGTTAGGCTGGAATAGTATATAATTAATATTGTTGTAATTCACATAACTGGGAGTAAAGTCGTGGAGGAGAGTGTACAGGAGGAGTCACTAGGTGGACCTGGGCCGCATAGTAGCGGTCATCCTCCCAGCTTGGTTCCTTTTGGAAATTACTTATTTGGGGTTTCTTTATAACAGAAAGAGCGGACCAGGAGCTGGAGTACAACTTTATAGTGAGGATTAATAGTTATTGTCAACGGGAAGGGAGGGAAACTATGAGGAGAAAGCGCCAAGCCACCACGATTGTACAGTATAGCACTCCCTGTTGTTGACAACGGGAGTGGCAGTAACGCTACGTGTCCTGTTGTTGCCAACGGGAGTGACAGTGACGCTACGTGTCCTGTTGTTGACAACGGGAGTGTTAGTGAAGCTGTGTGTCCTGTTGTTGACAACGGAAGTGGTAGTGACGCTACGTGTCCTGTTGTTGCCAACAGGACTGGCAGTGACGCTACGTGTCCTGTTGTTGCCAACGGGACTGGCAGTGACGCTACGTGTCCTGTTGTTGCCAACGGAACTGGCAGTGACGCTACGTGTCCTGTTGTTGCCAACGGGAGTGGTAGTGACGCTACGTGTCCTGTTGTTGCCAACGGAAGTGGTAGTGACGCTACGTGTCCTGTTGTTGACAACGGGAGTGGTAGTGACGCTACGTGTCCTGTTGTTGACAACGGGAGTGGTAGTGAAGCTGTGTGTCCTGTTTTTGACAACGGGATTGGAAGTGACGCTACGTGTCCTGTTGTTGACAACGGGAGTGGTAGTGACGCTAAGTGTCCTGTTGTTGACAACGGGAGTGGTAGTGACGCCTCGTGTCCTGTTGTTGACAACGGGAGTGGTAGTAACGCTACGTGTCCTGTTGTTGACAACGGGAGTGGTAGTGACGCCTCGTGTCCTGTTGTTGACAACGGGAGTGGTAGTGACGCTACGTGTCCTGTTGTTGCCAACAGGAGTGGTAGTGACGCTACATGTCCTGTTGTTGACAACGGGAGTGGTAGTGACGCTACGTGTCCTGTTGTTGACAACGGGAGTAGTAGTGAGCTGTGTCCTGTTGTTGACAACGGGAGTGTAGTGAACGCTGTGTGTCCTGTTGTTAACAACAGGAGTGGTAGTGTCGCTACGTGTCCTGTTGTTGACAACGGGAGTGGTAGTGACGCTGTGTCCTGTTGACAACGGGAGTGGTAGCGACGCTACGTGTCCTGTTGTTGACAACGGGAGTGGTAGTGACGCTACGTGTCCTGTTGCCAACGGAGTGGTAGTGACGCTACGTGCTGCTGTTGACAACGGGAGTGGTAGTGACGCTGTGTGTCTGTTGTTGAAACGGGAGTGGTAGTGACGCTACGTGTCCTGTTGTTGACAACGGGAGTGGTAGTGACGCTACGTGTCCAGTTGTTGACAACGGGAGTGGTAGTGACGCTCGTGTCCTGTTGTTGACAACGGGAGTGGTAGTGACGCTACGTGTCCTGTTGTTGACAACGGGAGTGGTAGTGACGCTACGTGTCCTGTTGTTGACAACGGGAGCGGTTTTTTTTTTTTTTTTCTACCACAGACGTGGCCACACATTTACAATGCTAACCAGCATATATACATTTTCTTCTGTCCTCCATGGACAGGGTTAGAGAAGTGTTAAACATACAGTTCAAGGGTTTATTGAACACTCGACCACAGAATGTGATTCGGTGCTTTTAAAATGCTAAGCTAACCTACATTCGTAAATACAAAGATACACAGATTTACGTACGCCCTACATAAAGTATTAGATGTGTCTTTTACATAGTGTCATTAATGTACATTCACAAAGGTGAAATGTAATTCTGATCAGCTTCCATATTTGCTTTATACCCATACATATACATACACACACACACATACACATACATATATACACACATACATGCATTCACATACATTTGTCTCATTTACCCTGACAGGGTGAGGTAGCTGATAAAGAAACTAGTGTGCAATTAAGCACTTAATCACTGAAGGTGATGAAGGTGCTTTTACAAGCTCAGGTTATATAGTTACATCACATACATACATTGTATGATTGATACATTACATGGTCAATTTTGGATACAAGTCCAATATATCATCAAGTGTTCCAGTACTCATATAGTAACTACAGAGTTCAGCATACCTTAGCCCAGGAGGGCGAAAGTCAGTCAGTATGGGACATTCTACAATATAATGTTCAAGAGAGTGCATGTTTTCTCTTTCACAAAGTTGACACATTGTGTACTCGACATTTGGGTTTTGAGAAAGCTGCCAGATACGTCTATATCCCAGGCGTATTCTGGCCACTATAACATCACATTGCCGGGTTCTTGTTCTATTAGTCCCATATGTGAATGTCTCCTCACGATATCTATCATAATATTTAATGCTACAACTTTCAGGTCTTTGAGAATTTGTTAGGTCGGTGAGATTTTCATTAGATATTTGTTTAAGTATTCTCTTTGTCACTGCTAATGAAACACCCATATCAATTTCTACCACTGGTTTTCTGCAAGCTACCTTAGCAAGCATATCAACAGTGTCATGCCTTGAGATGCCAACATGTGATGGTATCCATAGGAATTTAATCTCAAATCTGTTTTCTTTGGCAGCTAAAACATTCATTCGAATATCACTGACTATTTTCTGGGTGTCACTACTATGTGCGTTCAATGCCAGGAGTGCACTCTGCGAGTCACAGTATATAAGTCCACTGCCTTTGTCTTTTAAAAATTCAGTGGCAAGGTATATGCCTGCAAGTTCGGTTTGAGTTGTACTTGCCCAGTCATTGACGCGCTTCATTGTTGTATGTACGAGAGAAGATTGTTCAAATATGTTACATGCACATCCGGTACATCGTCCACCTTCTTCTACAGAGCCGTCGGTATAGCACTGATAAACATCGTTACCCATACTCTGAGTACTTTCAGTGATGCTTTTCAGTGTTAACTGTTTTAACAATGTAGTGTGCACACTATCTTTCTTGGGCGCATTTACAAAATCAACTGATAGATCCCAGTTATCCCATGGAGTAATTGGCTGATTAATCATTAGTCGAGTTGGGTACATATTTAATATTTTGATGGAGTTGGCTACCTTGTAGAACCAATATACATAATCAGATTTCGTTCTTCTTCTATAGACCTCAGGTGAGTGTAGCATATTAGAAAGTTTAGCTTGAAACTTCATGTGTTGTCTAGATCTACTCAATGCCTTCACGCCGAAAACTGTCTACGTCGTGTCCTGTTGTTGACTACGGGAGCGGTAGTGGCGCTACGTGTCCTGTGGTTGACAACGGGAGTGGTAGTGACGCTACGTGTCCTGTTGTTGACAACGGGAGTGGTAGTGACGCTACGTGTCCTGTTGTTGACAACGGGAGTGGTAGTGACGCTACGTGTCCTGTTGTTGACAACGGGAGTGGTAGTGACGCTACGTGTCCTGTTGTTGACTACGGGAGCGGTAGTGGCGCTACGTGTCCTGTGGTTGACAACGGGAGTGGTAGTGGCGCTACGTGTCCTGTGGTTGACAACGGGAGTGGTAGTGACGCTACGTGTCCTGTTGTTGACAACTGGAGTGGTAGTGACGCTACGTGTCCTGTTGTTGACAACGGGAGTGGTAGTGGCGCTACGTGTCCTGTTGTTGACACCGGGAGCGGTAGTGGCGCTACGTGTCCTGTGGTTGACAACGGGAGTGATAGTGACGCTACGTGTCCTGTTGTTGACAACGGGAGTGGTAGTGACGCTACGTGTCCTGTTGTTGACTACGGGAGCGGTAGTGACGCTACGTGTCCTGTTGTTGACTACGGGAGCGGTAGTGACGCTACGTGTCCTGTTGTTGACAGCGGGAGTGGTAGTGACGCTGTGTGTTCTGTTGTTGACAACGGGAGTGGTAGTGACGCTGTGTGTCCTGTTGTTGACAACGGGAGTGGTAGTGGCGCTACGTGTCCTGTTGTTGACACCGGGAGCGGTAGTGGCGCTACGTGTCCTGTGGTTGACAACGGGAGTGGTAGTGACGCTACGTGTCCTGTTGTTGACAACGGGAGTGGTAGTGACGCTACGTGTCCTGTTGTTGACTACGGGAGCGGTAGTGACGCTACGTGTCCTGTTGTTGACTACGGGAGCGGTAGTGACGCTACGTGTCCTGTTGTTGACAGCGGGAGTGGTAGTGACGCTGTGTGTCCTGTTGTTGACAACGGGAGTGGTAGTGACGCTGTGTGTCCTGTTGTTGACAACGGGAGTGGTAGTGGCGCTACGTGTCCTGTTGTTGACAACGGGAGCGGTAGTGACGCTATGTGTCCTGTTGTTGACTATGGGAGCGGTAGTGACGCTACGTGTCCTGTTGTTGACTACGGGAGCGGTAGTGACGCTACGTGTCCTGTTGTTGACTACGGGAGCGGTAGTGACGCTACGTGTCCTGTTGTTGACAACGGGAGTGGTAGTGACGCTGTGTGTCCTGTTGTTGACTACGGGAGCGGTAGTGACGCTGTGTGTCCTGTTGTTGACAACGGGAGTGGTAGTGGCGCTACGTGTCCTGTTGTTGACAACGGGAGTGGTAGTGGCGCTACGTGTCCTGTTGTTGACAACGGGAGCGGTAGTGGCTCTCTCTCGGCTCCTGTCAGTTAAATAACTCTTTACCCAAGCTAGGACTTTTCTGCTTACTCCCGCCTGCCTCTCAAGTTTGAATAGCAGTCTCCTGTATGATACTGTGTCAAATGCCTTTTGGGAGTCCAGAAATCTGCAGTCTGTCCATCCTTCCCTGTCCTTCCTAATGTGTGTGTGTGTGTACTCACCTATTTGTACTCACCTAGTTGTGCTTGCGGGGGTTGAGCTCTCGCTCTTTGGTCCCGCCTCTCAACCGTCAATCAACAAGTGTACAGATTCCTGAGCCTATTAGGCTCTATCATATCTACTCTTGAAACTGTGTATGGAGTCAGCTTCCACCATCACTTCCTAATGCATTCCATTTGTCAACCACTCTGACACTAAAAAAGTTCTTTCTAATATCTCTGTGGCTCATTTGGGCACTCAGTTTCCACCTGTGTCCCCTTGTACGTGTTCCCCTTGTGTTAAATAGACTGTCTTTATCTACCCTATCAATTCCCTTCAGAATCTTGAATGTGTGTGTGTGTGTGTGTGTGTGTGTGTGTGTGTGTGTGTGTGTGTGTGTGTGTGTGTGTGTGTGTGTGTGTGTGTATGTGTGTGTGTGTGTGTGTGTGTGTGTGGTGTGTGTGTGTGTGTGTTAAATATATATATAATACCAAGTTTTAATACCTAGTGATATGGTGCAAGTATTGTTTCCGCTACCGCCGGGGATCGAGCCCGGGCCTTCAGGACTAAGTCCCCAGAGCGCTTGTACTAAAAATAGGTGGGGAGCCAGAACTTTAGACAACAAACTGTTTGAAAGGTGGGGTTCAAGAGCTAACGGTTCGATCCTGCAGGCAGAAATAGTAAACATGCACACGCAATCACGCACTCACGCATGTATACAGACTCACACAGACAAACAAACGCACGCAAGTACACAGGGTGTGTTGTATGTATTGTTACGAAATCAGTTGATTCATTCGTGACCTTTCGTGCACATCAATAGAGCAGGTGTTCCAGGAGCCGCAGTGAGTGGCCCGGAGAATTCTCTCCCATTCTGCCTCATTCTGTTCCCTTTTCCACATAATATCCTCTTCCCTCCCCCTACCAACTGACTCTTCTTCTTTCCCCTCACTTTCAATGACTCTTCCTCTGTCTCTCCGTCACTCGTCCACTGAGACTTCCTCTCTCTCTCCCTCCCACTGACTCTTCCTCTCTGCCCCCTTACATTGACTCTCCTCTCTCCCCGTTCCACAGTCGACCCTCTCTCTCCCCTTCCCACTGTCTCTCCCTGTATTAATTTCCACACGTGTTCAGCACGTGTACGTGGCGGTGAAAGGTACGTAGTCAAGTGGGGAATAGTAGAGGTGGAAAAAGAATGAGATGACGATAATCTATATTCTTGTTAAAGGTGAGGCTATCCTGGCTAATTAATTAGCTATCGTGTGTGTGTGTGTGTACGTGTACTCACTTCGTTGTACTCAGCTAGTTGTGATGACGGGGGTTGAGCTCTGGCTCTTTGGTCCTGCCTCTGAACTGTCAATCAACTGATGAACAGGTTCCTGAGCCTATTGGGCTCTATCATATCCACATTTGAAGCTGTGTATGGAGTCAGCCTCCACCACACCACCTCCTAATGCACTCCATTTGTCTACTACTCTGACACTGAAAAAAATAATGTCTCTATGGCTCATTTGGGCACTCAGTTTCTACACAAAGACACACACACACACACACACACACACACAAACACACAAACACACACACGGTACGTACAAATAGGTGAGTACACGCACGCACACACTGTGAATGTGCGTATGTGTGTGTGTTTCCTCAAAAATTAAACAACAACATCAACAGAAATATGTTAAGAAGGAGTAAGTAAGTAATTATCAAAAGATGGCGCCAAATGATAAGAAGGAAAAATTCAATATATTATTCTCCAACAGACTGGAAGCCAAAGCTGTGCGCCTTATTCCCAGTTACAAAACAGAGAGACAGGTTCTCTGGACGTCTTAACAGTCCATTATTGCAACTTCGGTTTATTTAAATCAACAAATTACAAGAGATTACGGGATTTAATTTAAGCTTTTAAATTCTTTAAACAGACCATTAGTGAAGGGAAGAGAAACACCAAACAAGCAAATCATCGCGAGTTAGGTTTAAATTTCATTTATATTTTTTTCACAAAAGGCAACCAATTCAGGTCGTTAGTAAACACAAAACCCGGCAATATTTCTAAAAAGTTCAGTTTACATCCTTAATTAAAGTTAATGTTTAATAAGGGTGTGAGGGATAGGATGTTAGGCCGGGCTGGTCAGGCAATATGGCGGCCGTTTGTTTACAAACACACATATGGAGGCGCGCGTAATTTGCCTCCACGTGTCAATATTGCTAAAGGTGCGGTGTGTGTGTTGTCTGTGTGGTGGAGTGAAGGTGTTGGTGTGTTGTCTGTGTGGTGGGGTGTTGGTGTGTTGTCTGTGTGGTGGGGTGTAGGTGTTGGTGTGTTGTCTGTGTGTGGAGTGAAGGTGTTGGTGTGTTGTCTGTGTGGTGGGGTGTTTGTGTGTTGTCTGTGTGGTAGGGTGTTGGTGTTGGTGTGTTGTCTGTGTGGTGGAGTGTAGGTGTTGGTGTGTTGTCTGTGTGGTGGGGTGTTGGTGTGTTGTCTGTGTGGTGGGGTGTTGGTGTGTTGTCTGTGTGGTGGGGTGAAGGTGTTGGTGTGTTGTCTGTGTGGTGGGGTGAAGGTGTTGGTGTGTTGTCTGTGTGGTGGGGTGTTGGTGTTGGTGTGTTGTCTGTGTGGTGGGGTGTTGGTGTGTTGTCTGTGTGGTGAGGTGAAGGTGTTGGTGTGTTGTCTGTGTGGTGGGGTGTTGGTGTGTTGTCTGTGTGGTGAGGTGAAGGTGTTGGTGTGTTGTCTGTGTGGTGAGGTGAAGGTGTTGGTGTGTTGTCTGTGTGGTGGGGTGTTGGTGTGTTGTCTGTGTGGTGGGGTGAAGGTGTTGGTGCGTTGTCTGTGTGGTGGGGTGTTGGTGTTGGTGTGTTGTCTGTGTGGTGAGGTGAAGGTGTTGGTGTGTTGTCTGTGTGGTGAGGTGAAGGTGTTGGTGTGTTGTCTGTGTGGTGGGGTGTAGGTGTTGGTGTGTTGTCTGTGTGGTGGGGTGTTGGTGTGTTGTCTGTGTGGTGGGGTGTAGGTGTTGGTGTGTTGTCTGTGTGGTGGGGTGTTGGTGTGTTGTCTGTGTGGTGGGGTGAAGGTGTTGGTGTGTTGTCTGTGTGGTGGGTGGTTGGTGTTGTCTGTGTGGTGGGGTGAAGGTGTTGGTGTGTTGTCTGTGTGGTGGGGTGTTGGTGTGTTGTCTGTGTGGTGGGGTGAAGGTGTTGGTGTGTTTTTTGTGTGGTGGGGTGAAGGTGTTGGTGTGTTGTCTGTGTGGTGGGGTGAAGGTGTTGGTTTGTTTTCAGTACTCACCTAATTGTGCTTGCGGGGGTTGAGCTCTGGCTCTTTGCCCCCGCCTTTCAACTGTCAATCAGCTAATGTACAGGTTCCTGAGCCTATTGGGCTCTATCATATCTACACTTGAAGCTGTGTATGGAGTCAGCCTCCACCACATCACTTCCTAATGCATTCCATTTGTCTACTACTCCGACACTAAAAAATCCTTTCTAACGCTTACGTCTCTATGCTCATGTGGGCACTAAATTTACACGTGTGTCCCCTAGTGCGTGTGCCTCTTGTGGTAAATTGCCTGCCTTTATCTACCCTGTCAATTCCTCTGAGAATCTTGAATGTGGTGATCATGTCCCAGTTAACTCTTCTGTCTCCCAGTGACATGAGGTTTAATTCCTGTAGTCTCTCCTCGTAGCTCATATCCCTTAGTTCGGGTGCTAGTCTGGTGGCAAATCTTGAACCTTTTCCAGTTTAGTCTTATGCTTGACTAGATATGGACTCCATGCTGGAGCCGCATACTCCAGGATTGGTGTGACATACGTGGTATACAAAGTTCTGAAAGATTCCTTACACACGTTTCTAAAGGCCGTTCTTATGTTAGCCAACCCGGCATATGTCGCTAATGTTATCCTCTTGATCTGAACTTCAGGGGGAACAGGTCTGGCGTGATATCAACCCCAAGGTCCTTCTCTCTCTCTCTCTCAGACTCTTGAAGTATTTCATCTCCCAAATGATACCTTGTTTCTGATCTCCTTCATTTTACACCTATCTTCATTACATTGCATTTGCTTGGGTTATACTTTAACAACCATTTTTCAACCATTCTGCAGCTTGTCCAGGTCTTCTTGAAGCCTCTCTCTTCTGTCTTAATCCTTCTCATAATTTTAGCGTCGTGGGTGTGGGTGTGTTTGTCTGTGTGGTGTGGCAGCTTATGTTCACCTGGCTGCTTCCGTTCCTGTTGCAGGGTCATTCGGTTCAGCATCTACGTTGGCCCGGATTCTTAAAGTGGGTAGGGCATAGTTGTGTATTAGCTCGTTATTGATTGCTAGTCTAGGTTTCTTGATATGCTGCCAACATATCATACTCTATGTTGATACATTAATACCTTATTAATATGCCCATATAATGTCCTTCATCAATATGTCCTAACCACCTCACCATATGAGGATTTAACCACGTGCTAAGCACAGTAAGAATTTGTCTTTGAGAATGTGAGGCGAGACCTTACGAAACGGATCACTAGGCGTCAGACCCAAACAAAAGTAAAATGGACTTTGGAGAGTTAATTTTTCAACTTTCTGCTTCAGTGAAGAAAAACACAGGGAATATCGTGAAGATTCGTGCCTGAATCATAAATCTAAACTTTCTGTCGTTTTCAACGAAATATATGTTTAAAGAAAGACTGATACCAAAATATTATAATATATCTATAGTGCATATATCCTTTGAGTGTTTCTGAGTCAGGTCACGGAATATATGCTCCATGTAACTTTAATCAGGTATAACTGTAATGGTAAGATTTACAACCTTATTTACATAATTATAATTAATGGTATTGATATGCGAATTACCACTTACTATGTAAGCTATATTTTAAAAGTAATAAAGGTTTCCCCGCAGAATATTAGGTATTGATCGCCTCAGCAGTCGTGTAGGTAATTACTCCTTCCTTTGATGTAAGTTATTGCAGTCTGTATATTGATATTCGATCTTCAGATAATTTTGTTATCATCGGCGTTGCTGTGCCATCAATTTGACAGTGTACAGGCAGAGGCAAGTTATTATAACTGTGAGGGTGGGGTGTGTGTGTTTGTCTGTAGTGCATACCTGCTTTCTCTGGCTGAGTGTAAAATGTTCAAAGATTTGCTGAGGTGTTGTAAGGAGGATCATGGATTGCTAGATGCAATGGGAATGGAGATGAGGGAGCCATGGATGCCCAGACACCTGTGAATGGGAGATGGAAGATCGAGGGATATCCAGGTACGTATGGAGAGCAGATGGATAGCAGAGGATGGCCATGAAGGGGAGGGGGGAAGTGTGAACCAGAGGTGTCCAGGGGCAAAGG